>NC_048574.1:69989767-70289767 GCF_013265735.2 Oncorhynchus mykiss
TGAGGAGACACAGAGACATGGTAGACCTACAAAGAGCTTCCTTTAGGTTAGATCACTGGGTGACAGACACTTAAGAGACCTGGCTTGCCTTTAGCCGCAGTGCGCTGGGCTCTGCTCTCTCAGATCACGGCCTCTTGCTAACAAGCAGTGGAAAACTGGCTTTTTGAAGTGTGGAGAGTTAAAGGGGATGTATTCATAAAGCCCCTGTAGATGATTTCTTGTAATGTAAGCTAATTTAATTAACTTTTGGATTAGCATAACGGTTTGTAACCACCGCTATAATAAGTAAGTGGTCTATAAGCGGATGGAAAACCCAGTGTTGATTTTGGTTTCTTATTTTACACCCACTCGACATACAGTACATTATTTCCCTTTAGCCGCGGTTAGTCCAGATTTAGTAGCGCCGCCGCTAACGCTAACCTGCTGGGGGGGTGTAAGTGGCCATTCACATCATAAATAGCTAGGGAAAAACATCACAGCAATCCGCCTGCATTAGCCTAGCAACGTAGCACACTCCAGCTAGCCAATTATGGATGAACCAGGGATCAGAAATAGTGGGGGGAAATGGGAGCATTAGGATGATAACGAGGGATGATAAGAGATCGTTCTACTGGAAGAGAGGTAAACACAACCTTTCTCACCTCCCTCCTCTCCCTCGTTTCCACCCCGTCGCCTCAGGATCCCACCGAGTGAAATGGTGCTACGCTAAGCGCTAAGCTCACCCATAGATGTTTTTGCGTTTGGTTAGTCGTTAGCCTTGGTGCTGATTTAGTCTCTATTGTTTTTGCTTTGGTAGAAGCTAATTGCTAATCGGAGTTATCTCTCATTAGCGCTGTGTGTTAAGTCCAAGGGCTCTGCTGGTATTATCTCCTTCACTTTCTCTTAACATGTCCCACTCACTGCTAAAACCACCTGCCTTTGAACAAGATTAATAATATACACTCTCCCTCACACTTGCACACACACACACACACACACTGAAAAACACCAACGTAATTAATCTGTTTCATCTGGTTTCGACTCACACACTCGTTGTCGATACCATCCGCGATCCTTCTCACTATGCCCTGTGAACTCAATTTCTAAAGCTACAGCTTCTCTACTTTGAAGAAGTCTACTAGCTAATCAATGGAGCAACTCTCTCTCAAATTACAAGTGAAACTCAAGCAAATGCTCTGTATCACGAAAAACAAACTTGAGTAGAAACCATATCATGATATATTTAAGCAATAAGGCCTGAGGAGGTGTGGTATGTGGTCAATATACCACGGCTAAGGGCTGTTCTTACGCACAACGCAACGAGGAGTGCCTGGACACAGCCCTTAGCCGTGATATATTGGCCATATACCACAAACCCACAAGGTGCCTTATTGCTATTATAAACTGGTTACCAACATAATTAGAGCAGGAAAAATACATGTTTTGTTGTACCCGTGGTATAATGTCTGATATACCACGGCTGTCAGCCAATCGGCATTCAGGGCTCGAACCACCCAGTTTATCATTTGACATGCCTAGAGGTCTGCGGTCAGTAAAGTGTTAAAAGTGGGTGGGGCACACTTTAGGATTTAATCTACTTCCTCTTACTGATAGTTGACTTCCTGTGGGATCAAATTAGGGGTCGTGCGGTTTGTACCACAACACCACTCCGAGAGCCCTGCACATAAAATAAGCAAGGTACATTTAAATGTTTAATGCATAAACTATATGAGAATATCTCTAGATATATTAGTATCTATTATTGATGCGTTATATTATGTCAGACAATTTCTGCAATTAAGACGGGTCTCCTGGTACAGTATATCTATTTCCATATATATTAGTCTGATGTTATAATGATTATAGGCTACTTGAGGTAACGACAGATGGATGTGAAAGTGTCCACTTCACCCTCCCAGTGCCCCTCCCTCTGGGAGTATTGCTCTGTTGGTCTCAGTGTTGACGGGGTGCATGCCAGCCACGTCCGAGGGGCCTACTCTGGACCTCGTCCAGGCTCTCTGTGTGCCAGAGGGCCAGTGCCAAGGGAATGCCCCGATGACAACATGATTAACTCAGGGACAGGTGACCAGTCCATTCCACACATACCAGCACAGCTATATTATCACATGTCAGTCTCAATCCACTGTCCTATCCCTGAACTCTCCCATAAACCTTTACATAAACCTTTACATAAACCTTTACATTAACCTGGGGGAAATCAAGTAAACACTGTGACTCTCATAAGGAAATACTGTAGGTATGGTGATGAGGGGGGGGTTGTCTTGGTCGTAAATGGATTGGCAGAAGTGCTGACATGGGGTTTTATTTCTATCTATCTCCCTCTCCTGTACTGTTGTGAGTGTGATGCTCTTCAGTTGATCCATACAGAGTGTGTCTTATCTAGTGTCTCCTTGAGGTGCTGAGGTCAGCATTGTCACCAGGTTGCTATCAATGGACCAGATTAGAGGCAGCACGGGCTTTAAAGACACAGTCACCTCCTCGACACACGCCCATGTACACACATCCACATGCACGCAATACAGACACACACACACACACACACACACATGCTATAGCTTGTGCGCACAATAAACGGTAATTGCGTGATAATATGGGCTAAAACATGTCAGCTCCAGGAGCAACAATCCATCTCCATGTCCTATTTGTGATTCTAGCCTGCACCTCCCTCCGTATCTCTCTCTGTGTATTCCCTAATGCACATGACACGGTGGAAATGCCTGGTTAAGTGCTGCTCTGACATTAGCAGACTGTAGTCGCAGCATTTGGCCTGGGGACAAACGCCGGAGAGGAGCCATAAAATATGAATGCTGCCACCCCCCCCCTTCCACCTTTCTCCCCCTCCTCCGTTCCCCCTCCTCCTCTTCCCCCCTTATCCCCCTCCTCCGTTCCCCCGCTCTGCTCGTGTCTGGGTGGCAGAACGTTTTTCTCAGTCACACCCGTGTCCCCGCCGTTTGTTTACTCACACTGACAGAGATACGCTAGTGCTCTGTTAGCGCTCCGCGCAGAGGCTACGAGTCGCTAAGCAAGTGCCAAGAGGCTCCCTGTTAATAATGCATAGTGAAGGCAAGAGCGCAAGGCTAACTGGCAGCTAGCGGTAGGGGTGTAGCCTAGTGCCTCTTACCCCAGCTGTCTGAGCTATTTTCACAGGCTGATGAATCTGTTAGCCCGCGCGTCAATCTGCCCGGTGTGTGTGTGTGTGTGTGTGTGTGAGGGAGAGGAGAGAAAGTGGGTGTTAGCGGGTGTCACTGTCACCCTTGGTTACGACTCCAGGTGTCGAGTGAGAGCTCCAACAGAGCGTGAGAGAGGTGCCAGCCAACACCGTCTGTCTGTGCTCTATGCCCCCTGGTGCCTGCCTTGCTTTGGCCTTGGCAACATGACGGCTGGGTCTTGTCGGTCGAGGGCGCCCTGGTTGCCCCATGGCAGTGGCGGTGCCAGCATGTGTGTGGCAGGGAGCAGGGGAGATGGCGAGGGAGCAAGGGGCGCTCCGTAGGGAGGAAGCTGGTCATTAGTGAGATGGGTCCCTGCCCCGGAGTTTTACTCCACATCACAGGGACGGGCGGGCGGCCCCGCTCCTCCTCGCTAACTGGCTAACGCACGCCAATTAGCCTAGCGACAGAGAGAGCCAGACAGGTTCCTTCTCTCTCTCTCTCTCTCTCTCACTCTCTGGGAGTGTAGCCATTACAGAGGAATCTGACTATAATGACACCATTTCCAAGACTGCTTCATTATGTCTAACTCCCTTACTATCAGAGGAGCATGTGTAGCATAGTTAACTTAGCGTTTTGTCCTATCGCTGTCTGCTAATAAGGTATATTTGACCCATTTAGAGTGAATATGAACACTGTGAAAGGAGATAAAAAGACTAGCCACTGTTTCTCTCTCACACTCTCTTTCTCTCTCTTTATATCTTTCCTTTTCTCTCTACCTCACCTTTCAAACAGTTTTCCCACCTCTGCATCACCAGTCAGCCATTACTGTATATATCCACCCACATGACACTCCAGTATTTGGCAAGTAACTTACAGTAATACTGGTCCTAACAACAATAATCTAGCGGTGATCTGGTAAAGTAATCATGGTGTCTCCTTCCCCCTCGTAACATGTGAAAACAAAGCAATAAAGAGGCAGTGCGTGTTTGTTTTGGCCAGGCCAACACGGAGATAAGACCAGCTAACTGATTAGCACGCCACAGGGCCGGGAGGCCAAGGTGGCCACAGAGAATAGGGCCGCCACAACGCCATGCAGTGTCACTACCGCCGCCACTAAGATAAAAGATGTGTGTGTTTCACAATCTCAGTCTCTGTCACACCTCACCTCGGTCCAAAGACTATAGGACAAAGCTGTGATGATGGCACACTGTATTTGAGCATGCCTTTGGGAAGTATGCATTGACCCAACTAGATGATGGCATAGTGGAGAGGACACAGTGAAGAAGGCACAGTGAAGAAGGCACAGTGAAGAAGGCACAGTGGAGAGGATACAGTGAAGAAGGCACAGTGGAGAGGATACAGTGAAGAAGGCACAGTGGAGAGGACACAGTGAAGAAGGCACAGTGGAGAGGACACAGTGAAGAGGACACAGTGAAGAAGGCACAGTGAAGAAGGCACAGTGAAGAAGGCACAGTGGAGAGGATACAGTGAAGAAGGCACAGTGGAGAGGACACAGTGAAGAAGGCACAGTGGAGAGGACACAGTGAAGAGGACACAGTGAAGCAGGCACAGTGAAGAAGGCACAGTGGAGAAGGCACAGTGAAGAAGGAACAATGAAGAGAACACAGTGAAGAAGGCAGAGTGAAGAAGGCACAGTGAAGAAGGCACAGTGGAGAAGGCACAGTGGAGAAGGAACAATGAAGAGGACACAGTGAAGAAGGCACAGTGTAGAAGGCACAGTGGAGAAGGAACAATGAAGAGGACACAGTGAAGAAGGCACAGTGAAGAAGGCACAGTGGAGAAGGCACAGTGGAGAAGGAACAATGAAGAGGACACAGTGAAGAAGGCACAGTGTAGAAGGCACAGTGGAGAAGGAACAATGAAGAGGACACAGTGAAGAAGGCACAGTGGAGAAGGCACAGTGAAGAAGGAACAATGAAGAGGACACAGTGAAGAAGGCACAGTGTAGAAGGCACAGTGGAGAAGGAACAATGAAGAGGACACAGTGAAGAAGGCACAGTGGAGAAGGAACAATGAAGAGAACACAGTGAAGAAGGCACAGTGGAGAAGGCACAGTGGAGAAGGCACAGTGGAGAAGGAACAATGAAGAGAACACAGTGAAGAAGGCACAGTGGAGAAGGCACAGTGGAGAAGGCACAGTGGAGAAGGAACAATGAAGAGAACACAGTGAAGAAGGCACAGTGGAGAAGGAACAGTGGAGAAGGCACAGTGGAGAAGGAACAATGAAGAGAACACAGTGAAGAAGGCACAGTGGAGAAGGCACAGTGAAGAAGGAACAATGAAGAGAACACAGTGGAGAAGGCACAGTGGAGAAGGAACAATGAAGAGAACACAGTGGAGAAGGCACAGTGGAGAAGGAACAATGAAGAGAACACAGTGGAGAAGGCACAGTGGAGAAGGAACAATGAAGAGAACACAGTGGAGAAGGCACAGTGGAGAAGGAACAATGAAGAGAACACAGTGGAGAAGGCACAGTGAAGAAGGAACAATGAAGAGAACACAGTGAAGAAGGCACAGTGGAGAAGGCACAGTGGAGAAGGAACAATGAAGAAGGCACAGTGAAGAAGGAACAGTGAAGAAGGAACAATGAAGAGAACACAGTGAAGAAGGCAGAGTGGAGAAGGCACAGTGGAGAGGACACGGTGAAGAAGGCACGGTGAAGAAGGCACAGTGAAGAAGGCACAGTGGAGAAGGCACAGTGAAGAAGGAACAATGAAGAGAACACAGTGAAGAAGGCAGAGTGAAGAAGGCACAGTGAAGAAGGCACAGTGGAGAAGGAACAATGAAGAAGGCACAGTGGAGAAGGCACAGTGAAGAAGGAACAATGAAGAGAACACAGTGAAGAAGGCAGAGTGAAGAAGGCACAGTGAAGAAGGCACAGTGGAGAAGGAACAATGAAGAAGGCACAGTGGAGAGGACACAGTGAAGAAGGCACAGTGGAGAAGGAACAATGAAGAAGGCACAGTGGAGAAGGCACAGTGAAGAAGGAACAATGAAGAGAACACAGTGAAGAAGGCAGAGTGAAGAAGGCACAGTGAAGAAGGCACAGTGGAGAAGGCACAGTGGAGAAGGCACAGTGAAGAAGGAACAATGAAGAGAACACAGTGAAGAGGACACAGTGAAGAAGGCACAGTGTAGAAGGCACAGTGGAGAAGGAACAATGAAGAGGACACGGTGAAGAAGGCACGGTGAAGAAGGCACAGTGTAGAAGGCACAGTGAAGAAGGCAGAGTGAAGAAGGCACAGTGAAGAAGGCACCGTGAAGAAGGCACAGTGAAGAAGGCACAGTGAAGAAGGCACAGTGAAGAAGGCACAGTGAAGAAGGCACAGTGAAGAAGGCACAGTGAAGTGGACACAGTGAAGAGGACACAGTGGAGAGGACACAGTGAAGAAGGCACAGTGAAGAGGACACAGTGAAGAAGGCACAGTGAAGAAGGCACAGTGAAGAGAACACAGTGAAGAAGGCACAGTGAAGAAGGCACAGTGAAGAGGACACAGTGAAGAGGACACAGTGAAGAAGGCAGAGTGAAGAAGGCACAGTGAAGAAGGCACCGTGAAGAAGGCACAGTGAAGAAGGCACAGTGAAGAAGGCACAGTGAAGAAGGCACAGTGAAGAGGACACAGTGAAGAAGGCACAGTGAAGAAGGCACAGTGAAGAAGGCAGAGTGAAGAAGGCACAGTGAAGAAGGCACAGTGAAGAAGGCACAGTGAAGAAGGCACAGTGAAGAAGGCACAGTGAAGAAGGCACAGTGAAGAGGACACAGTGAAGAGGACACAGTGAAGAAGGCACAGTGAAGAAGGCACAGTGAAGAAGGCACAGTGAAGAAGGCAGAGTGAAGAAGGCACAGTGAAGAAGGCACAGTGAAGAAGGCACAGTGAAGAAGGCACAGTGAAGAAGGCACAGTGAAGAGGACACAGTGAAGAGGACACAGTGAAGAAGGCACAGTGAAGAAGGCACAGTGAAGAAGGCACAGTGAAGAAGGCACAGTGAAGAGGACACAGTGAAGAAGGCACAGTGAAGTGGACACAGTGAAGTGGACACAGTGAAGAGGACACAGTGAAGTGGACACAGTGAAGAAGGCACAGTGAAGAAGGCACAGTGAAGTGGACACAGTGAAGAAGGCACAGTGAAGAAGGCAGAGTGAAGAAGGCAGAGTGAAGAAGGCAGAGTGAAGAAGGCACAGTGAAGAGGACACAGTGAAGAAGGCACAGTGAAGTGGACACAGTGAAGTGGACACAGTGAAGAGGACACAGTGAAGTGGACACAGTGAAGAAGGCAGAGTGAAGAAGGCACAGTGAAGAAGGCACAGTGAAGTGGACACAGTGAAGAAGGCACAGTGAAGAAGGCAGAGTGAAGAAGGCAGAGTGAAGAAGGCAGAGTGAAGAAGGCACAGTGAAGAGGACACAGTGAAGAGGACACAGTGAAGAAGGCACAGTGAAGAAGGCACAGTGAAGAAGGCACAGTGAAGAAGGCACAGTGAAGAGGACACAGTGAAGAAGGCACAGTGAAGTGGACACAGTGAAGTGGACACAGTGAAGAGGACACAGTGAAGTGGACACAGTGAAGAAGGCAGAGTGAAGAAGGCACAGTGAAGAAGGCACAGTGAAGTGGACACAGTGAAGAGGACACAGTGAAGAAGGCACAGTGAAGAAGGCAGAGTGAAGAAGGCAGAGTGAAGAAGGCACAGTGAAGAGGACACAGTGAAGAGGACACAGTGAAGAGGACACAGTGAAGAAGGCACAGTGAAGAAGGCAGAGTGAAGAAGGCAGAGTGAAGAAGACACAGTGAAGAAGGCAGAGTGAAGAAGGCACAGTGAAGAGGACACAGTGAAGAGGACACAGTGAAGAGGACACAGTGAAGAAGGCACAGTGAGGTGGACACAGTGAAGTGGACACAGTGAAGAGGACACAGTGAAGTGGACACAGTGAAGAAGGCAGAGTGAAGAAGGCAGAGTGAAGAAGGCACAGTGAAGAGGACACAGTGAAGAAGGCAGAGTGAAGAAGGCACAATGAAGAAGTTATCCTCTATTCATACATATTCAGAACTGATCCAAGACCACTGGCAGTAGCTCTTCTCTTTACTAGTGTTGTGGGAGGGAGAGCAAGTCTATCTTGTGAAGTGGTTGACTAGCTTAGCCTCTTCCTCTTCAGCATGCCTCTTGTTGTCGGTCTCTTCTCTCTCTTGTTGATTCCTCCCAGACACTGGGTCCTCCACCGCAAATCATTGTGGTGCTCTGTCTGCTGCATGCACACAGCCCTGGGACTCGACACAGTCCCCAAAGTGGAGCCCAGGCACATTCTTTAGGAATCATCTTTTTCCCTTCTTCTTCTTCTGAGGGAAATATAAACCCTCACCGTTCGTTCTGGCTCTTCTTCGCTTTTACGAGCTGTGTGATTTCCAAAAGCTCCTTGGAGCGAGATGGAAAGTGTTGGGGTTGAGCGGCAGCTTTTAATTAGTTAACTACGGATAGGGATAAGAGGCAAAAATAATATTATGTTTAGTTCTGGAGAGGGGAAATGTTTCTGGAGGATAGAGGGATGGAGCGGTCGAGTGGAAAAGGATCTCTTTGAGACGTTTAGAAAGGGGATATGGCCACACACACACACACACACACACACACACACACACACACACACACACACACACACAGACACAGACACAGACACAGACACACACACACTGTTCACATACTTATTGGGGGGATCACAGAGTTCAGTCCAGACCCTTGTCAGTACGGGATACATGATACACACACACTCACATACATAGTTACACAGTTACACACAGGAAGACCACTGGGCTTTCTCCACATCCTAACTAATCAGACCTCCCACATACAAGCCTATATACTGAGCACTGTAACGTACAGACAAGCATTGCCATAGGCTGAACATAGACACACAGATAGTCTACTTCGGTATAAAAAGAGAATGATCAGTTACGGACATAAATGTGATGTCTAACGTTTTACAACTTTCAAAATTGGAATTTAACTTTTGTAATTAAAATAGAAAACATCTATGCTAGCAAATGTTCATATCTCCCCTGATCGGGATTTCAATGTGAAACACTTTCCATCTGAATATCTTCACTGTAAAACATGCTACCCTCCCACACACCCACCACAGATCCAGATAGATGGTGATTGTCAGGTGGGGCTGGTAGTGTTTGATATAGAAGGAGGAAGAGGAGAAGAGCTGGTCTGCTGATTAAAACTTTCAGCTCCACTACCTTTCTAATTAATTAGCGAGGGCCACTCGGCGGGCTGAGCAACGGCCCAATTAGGCTGCACACGAGCCCATGATGCCTATCGCTACGGCAACACACGCCGCACAGCTGTCGCTCGCCGCTCCGAGGTTTCTTTGGGGATGGGGATCGGACCCTCAGGTGCCCACACACACACTGAGAAGAGAGAGGACACACACACATACACACACTCGCACATTGGAAAAGGACTTTCACACACATACACACATGGACATAACACAACTAGGAGAATGGATCCCAATATGTCGGCACCCACAAACCACTGGCGCCATTTCATTTTTTTCTCAACCGACATATGTCTCAGGCACATAAAATACGTTTCTCCATAACATGAAAAATGAAGTGATGAGGACCTTAGCTCACATTTGGCTGCTTCCTTTGAGTGTTTGTATTTGACAAAAAAAAAAGTTGGTCTCTGACACCGACCGTGGCTGTAGGCCTCAGTGGAGTTGTCCTGGGAGGCTGGGGCATTTTCCCACAGCTGTAGTGTTAGAGACACTGTACTGTCTCTGTCTTTGCCTGTGTGAGGGGGCCGTGGTATGGGCTATCTCTAAGTACTTACCAGGGGTTACTCCTTCCTTTTAGTGAAAGGAAGATTAATGGAAGGGTGTGGCATGATGATATTGGAGGGCGGACACTGCCCATTTAGTGCCCAAAGAATGCCCAATGTCAGTGAGCTCACTTTGATGTTCTAGGATACTACTTGCGATGTTTGGAAGATTGCAGATTAGTATAGCCAGGAAGTGACATACAGGAAGTGAGTGCCCTCTCCTTCCTGTCTGTAGTCAGCTGTATGAGCGCTACTACTCTCCACTGTGTCTCTCTCCCTCTTTCTGCCATCCAGCACCAAGCCTGTGTGTGTGTGTGTTTTTAAGCTTGAGTGCATGTTTGAATGCGAGTGTGTGACTGCGTGCGTGAATGTGCTTCCCCCAGCATAAATCCACTTGACTGGGCTCTTTTGAGAAACCGCGTGGCTTTACTGCCTTGGCAAACGTAAAGACCAACCACCTGAAGAGGTAGAGAGAAAAATCACCCCACTCACTTCTCTCTCTCTCTCTCTCTCTCTCTCTCTCTCTCTCTCTCTCTCTCTCTCTCTCTCTCTCTCTCAATTCAATTCAAGGGGCTTTATTGGCATGGGAAACATGTGTTAACATTGCCAAAGCAAGTGAGGTAGATAATATACAAAAGTGAAATAAACAATAAAAATTAACAGTAAACATTACACATACAGACATTTCAAAACAATAAAGACATTACAAATGTCATATTATACATATATATATACAGTGTTGTAACAATGTACAAATGGTTAAAGAACTCTCTCTTTCTCTCTCTCTCTCTCGCTCTCTCTCTCGCCTCCTCGCTCTCTCTCTCTCTCTCTCTCTCTCTCTCTCTCTCTCTCTCTCTCTCTCTCGACTCCTCGCTCTCTCTCTCTCTCTCTCTCTCTCTCTCTCTCGCCTCCTCGCTCTCTCTCTCTCTCTCTCTCTCTCTCTCTCTCTCTCTCTCTCTCTCTCTCTCTCTCTCTCTCAAGTATACAATTTAATGGAAAATAAAAAAAGTTGAAATGAGAGCGGATTGTTTCCATCTGCTTCTCCCGGGTACCATGTCACTCTAGATTCTGACCAGAGGAGTTCAGGGTTGGTAGTGGTGGTAGGGGTAGGGGGGGTGGTGGTGGTGGTAGGGGTAGGGGTAGGGGTGGTGGATAGTGGGTGTCAGGCAGGCAGGGGGTGAGGTGAGGAAGTCTTGCTGACTTTGTGAGAACTGGACTAGTTACAAGATGACAGAGAAACCTAATTTCCACTTCAAGGGTTCAACTGAAACATGGCATCAGCACGCCTATCTGTCAGTGTTTGCACACACACACACACACACACACACACCCAACCACCCACCCACCCACCCACCCACCCACCCATCTCCCCTAGTCTGTTTATTTGTAGTCAGGGAAAAGTCCAAAGAAGCCGTTGCGTTCCTCCAAAGCCCATTGATGTTGGGTAAAAGTAATGAACAAATCACACACACACACACACACACACACACACACACACACACACACACACACACACACACACACACACACCTACCGAAAGGACCCAACCAGGGCCTACATGCCAGATCACAGACAACACATTTAGATTACAACATAAAAAGCTACCCCAACAAAGACCCTTGACGGAGTAAACGCTATCCCAACAAAGACCCTGAACGGTGTAAACGCTATCCCAACAAAGACCCTGAACGGTGTAAACGCTATCCCAACAAGACCCTTGGCGGTGTAAACGCTATCCCAACAAGACCCTTGGCGGTGTAAACGCTATCCCAACAAGACCCTTGGCGGTGTAAACGCTATCCCAACAAGACCCTCGACGGTGTAAACGCTATCCCAACAAGACCCTTGGCGGTGTAAACGCTATCCCAACAAGACCCTTGGCGGTGTAAACGCTATCCCAACAAGACCCTCGACGGTGTAAACGCTATCCCAACAAAGACCCTCGACGGTGTAAGCGCTATCCAAGCGCGGTAACGTCAGTCACCCCCAGCTGTAAACAATCAATATACTAGTCTTCATTATTAATACGACAAGAGAAGATTGGAGAGAGATTCTCCAGAGTCCACACACAACATGAAACATGGAGAATATTTCAAACCGTTTTGTTCCTTCAGTAGAATTCATTAGAGCTCTCTGTCAGAACACACACACACACACACACACACACACACACACACACACACACACACACACACACACACACACACACACACACACACACACACACACACACACACACACACACACACACACACACACACAGATCAGGGGATACTCTATTTAAGTCCGATCACATACAGCAGAGGGAGAGATAAAAATCAAAACAACATTGTCTGAAACGTTGGTAATTATTTTTGGATGCGTGTCTCTGACATTTTGTCGACATAAGTAAATAATTTAGTATTTCTACTGGTAAAGTCCAAAGAGCCCAATTACGGAGGGTTAATATTGCTGCATCGTGTAAAAACATCCTTTTTTAATACTGAAGGAATATTCAAATGACTCGCCTTCATTATTCAAATATATTAGCAAAGTCATCACAGGGGGAAGAGAAGAGGAGATGGGGAATGATGCCGCTAGGAGACAGAAAGAGAGGGAGAGAAAGAAAATCAATAAACACGGGTCAAATCTGTTCTATAAGTGCTTCTTTTGGATTGTCTTAATGCCAAATTCAAGGACTCCCTAAAACATTTACCACTACAAATGTTAAGGTTGAAATATATTCACATTCTCTCAATACAATATTACATGTTTGTTTATTTAAAACATTATAGCCATGATCATTTTGGAAATAATATAATAATATCTATTTGTCCATTTACTCTAAATGATAATGGTTTAGTTGCTCTATATCAGTTCTATCTGTTCACACAGACCCAGTAGCAGTTAGGCACGTGATTGAAACAATAGCGACTCAAAGCTAGTTCAAGAAACACTTTTGTCTCTTACTAAATACATATGTTACTAGATCAACATTGGGCAAGAGTCTCCCATTCACCAAAATCCCACGGTTTTGTAAGAAACACCGCAAGGAAACAGAATCGGACAAATACATTTCAAATTTAGAGAGGAGGGCAGGGGGACTTGTGTCTGCTAGAGGCAGCGTTGAGTGACATTTGATGGGTTTATTTTAATACGCTTTTATAGATCTCTATTGTGTTGCTGTGTTTTTTTTTTAAACTCTGTTTTCACGGTTCACTCTGGGTGTTTGTTATTTAACGAAGAAGGAAGCTGGGGCCGGGGTGGCCGGTTAGGGCCCCATGGCCAGGCCCAGTGTTTGGCTCCAGTATCACAACTCGTATAGCCGTACAAAGTCAACATTACAAAGAGGTAACACATGTCGAGGTATGCTCGAAATTCGCCTTGTGCTGTGATCCGAAGATTCGAGGGCACACACACGATGTCAAAAAGAATGCATCATATATCCTATTGCTACAGGCCACAGTGAAGAGGGGAGTTAGGGGGCGCTTTTCTTGCTTCCATGCTAATTTGTCCCTGGGCGATAGTGGAGTTGGCATGCATGTTGTCTGAATATGAACATATGTGTGGAAGTATATGTGTGGTGGTGAGCTTGTGTGACTCAATGTATTTTTTTGCAGTCACACGGTGTGTGTGTGTGTGTGTGTGTGTGTGTGTGTGTGTGTGTGTGTGTGTGTGTGTGTGTGTGCAAGAGCCAGTTTGTTTGGTTTTTCCCTTACTTCAGCACATCTGAGAGAGCTTTTCTGGAGCTCCAGAGCCCTGTCCAAACAAAGATGGCCGAAGGACGGGAGGGCCGAAGGACGGGAGGGCCGAGGGGTGGTGCTTTTTTCTTTCTTTCTTTGAAAAAGGGGACAAAAAGAGCCCTGCGAAAACCGGGAGGAGAGAAAACCGAGCTCCTGAGAAAGGCAGCTGGAAACACGAAGTCTTGTGGTTTCTTGTCTCCCCCTCCACTCTCCACATCTCTTCATCCCCCTCCCCCCTCCCTCCACTCTCCCCATCTTTTACCTCCTCCCCCCTCTGGTCCAGCTGCACTTAGATGAGTCCGCTTGCTTCGTCCCCCCCCCCCCCCCACCACCACTGCTGCCAGGACGAGAGAGAGTGTCGCAGCTGGTAATACTTACAGGCTTTACCGCGGTAACGCATGCGATCCATTAGGGCCGGCGAGGCCCCGACATGTTGTTGCTGCACCAGTCCCAGGCCGTGTTATTGTTAGGATGTGGTAAAATTATAAATATGAGAGGCAGGAATCAGAGTTGAGGGGACGGAGGGGGGTAGGTTGGAGTAACATGCTACTCGTTAAGAGCTGTGCCACTGGCGCATGTTTCATGATTGGGTGGCAATAAAAAAGTCTGTCACAATTTGTTCAGATAATGACTTAATGCTAGAAGCCTGGAAGACGCACAAACATATGTCGAGCGAGTCGTCGATAGCTTTATAATTGCTAAAAGGAGCCCCCCTCTAGTTCTTATGAGGTGGACCGACGGAGGGCCCCTGGGTGGTGGGTTGGTAATTTGGTCGGGTCGATTTACAGGATGGCAATCAAATCCCTGGCAACCAACCATCTTCCCTGTTGCATATGTTGAGTCTGCTTCACTCTGAGTTTTACAACTTCAACCAACCATCTTCCCTGTTGCATATGTTGAGTCTGCTTCACTCTGAGTTTTACAACTTGTAACAAGTCATTCAAGCCCATAGTCGTGGATTGGAAGTTGAAGTTGCCCTGCGGGTGTGAAGTTCTATAGAGAACTGTAATGTTTAGATACTGAAATACTGGTATGCATCGCCAAGACTAAATATTAGTGTGCACTTGGCACTTTTGGAGAGGTTCGCTGTCGCAACAGGTCCTCCTATCTCTTTCTCTGTCACTCCCCTTTCTCTCTCTCTCCCCCTCTCTCTCGTTTTCTCTCCTCTCTCTCTCTCCACCCCATTTCTCTGTCTCTCTCTCCACCTCTCTCTCTCTCTCTCTCTCTCTCTCTCTCTCTTTCTCTCTCTCTGTCTCCACTCCTCTCTCTCTCTCCCCCCATTTCTCTCTCTCTCGTGGTGACTGACCTGTGACACCGAGACATTGTCTCACCTCTACTTCAGTCCCTCTATCTGTGAACTTTGTAAAGGCAGATAAAGAAGTAAGCGCCCAGATGGACTTTCCTTTAGTCACAGGCTACATTCCTCTCCTCTCCTTCTCCGTGTGGCTGGGGTGTGGGAGGGACACTTGCACATTTGTCACTGCACTAATGTAGCCATGGGGTTTGAGTACAGCGCAGAGTCTCTCTCTCTCTCTCACTAGCGTGTTTCAGTGGGGTGTGTATAGTCTAATGGAAGGAATGCTTACCTTGGAATAGCAGGATCTGAACCGGGGACCTCCTGTACGGATGAGGAGCTGGCATCTCACTATGCAGGTAATTACAGACAACAGTTGAGACATCTAGTAGTTCAGGGCTTTGAATGGCATGGTAACATGGAGGTGAGGACATGTCATCTGAATGTCCTGAGGTCAAAGGTCAGATGGAACTTGGATTGGAACTGGACGTTTTAAATGAATGACCTTATTTGGATGATTTTCGTGCAAGCTTGTGTTGATGTCATAATGGAACGGTCATTACGGAGTGTCCAGTGATACACCCAAAAAGTGTTTGTTTGTGGTTGTGAATGATGTCTAAGGACAAAGTTCTCCTGATTCAACATAGCCTGTATTACCACAGCTAGCCTGTATTACCACAACATGGCCTGTATTACCACAGCTAGCCTGTATTACCACAACAGCCTGTATTACCACAGCTGGCCTGTATTACCAACACATGGCCTGTATTACCACAACATGGCCTGTATTACCACAACATGGCCTGTATTACCACAGCTGGCCTGTATTACCACAGCTTGCCTATATTACCACAGATGGCCTGTATTACCACAGCTGGCCTGTATTACCACAACATGGCCTGTATTACCACAGCTGGCCTGTATTACCACAACATAGCCTGTATTACCACAGCTGGTCTGTATTACCACAACATAGCCTGTATTACCACAGATGGCCTGTATTACCACAGATGGCCTGTATTACCACAGCTTGCCTGTATTACCACAGCTGGCCTGTATTACCACAACATGGCCTGTATTACCACAGCTGGCCTGTATTACCACAGCTGGCCTGTATTACCACAGTTGGCCTGTATTACCACAGCTGGCCTGTATTACCACAGCTGGCCTGTATTACCACAGCTGGCCTGTATTACCACAGCTGGTCTGTGAGGAAACCCAGGTGTTTAGATGCTAATGTCGACTCTGACATATTTGTTTGCTCCTCAGAAAGAAACAAATATTGCGCTGTGGGTCGTGGGTCTTGAACCCCAACAAATCAATAACATAACACACGGTAGTTTTCAGTTTATACAAAACCCCACACATACATGATCTGGAGATGACTTACAAACAATTACAACAGGCTTTTGGCTACGAAAAGAAAAGGGGCCAAATAAAAAATATTAAACTATTTGCAAGATTAAATCTAGGAGCTCTTCCAAGACTTGTCAGGTTTGGTGGGGGCTTGGAGTATGAATTAGGAGTTAGGAGCAGAAGAGTGTGTGTGTGTAGTGTGTTGGGGACCGGCGCGCTGACTAAAAGTTCACCAGGGGAGTCTCCTGACCCGGGCCGGCTGTCGTCAGGTTCCCGTCAACCGCCTCCCTCCTTGTGTGTCCCGTCGCCCACGCCAACAACCCTCGACAACGGAGAAGTCCCCTCCTGGCGGGGTCGCCGAGGGTGCGAGATGTTTAGGCTCTGACTAATACCTCCCGTGTGTGTGTCCAGTGTGTGTGTGTTTAGGAGAGAGAGCAGATGCTGCTGGTCATCTCTACCCCTCTCATGTCAACACACACTTTCATCCCTAACACTCCTCCACTCCGCCAAAAAACATCCCCTCCCTCCCTCCCTCCCCTCCCTCCCTCCCTCCCTCCCCTCCTCCCTCCCTCGCTCCCTTCTTTCTTCTCCTCACTTCTCTGGACCTGCTACTGCTCTCTAGCACCAACATGCTGGCGGTCACACTGTGTGGTCGTGTCACTCCTTCAGTTACTCCCAGACTCAGCCTAGCATGTTTTCATACCATATGCAGTACATCTGAAGACTAACACGCATATACTGACTTATTGCTAGGCGTCATGTGTAGAGTTACAATATAAGACTTTTATCTCCCTCACCAACTTCAAACATCAGCTATCTGAGCAGCTAACCGATCGCTGCAGCTGTACATAGTCTATTGGTAAATAGCCCACCCATTTTCACCTACCTCATCCCCATACTGTTTTTATTTATTTATTTTTCTGCTCTTTTGCACACCAATATCTCTACCTGTACATGACCATCTGATCATTTATCACTCCAGTGTTAATCTGCAAAATTGTAATTATTCGCCTACCTCCTCATGCCTTTTGCACACAATGTATATAGACTCTCCTTTTTTCTACTGTATTATTGACTTGTTAATTGTTTACTCCATGTGTAACTCTGTGTTGTCTGCTCATACTGCTATGCTTTATCTTGGCCAGGACGCTGTTGCAAATGAGAACTTGTTCTCAACTAGCCTACCTGGTTAAATAAAGGTGAAATAAAAATTAATAAAAAAAAAAAAAGACTAGAGTGGGCCTATGTCATAAACCTGTTCTTTTGAATTCTGTGACTGCATGTCACCACTTCTCTCGAGGTCACTGTCTTGTCTCTGCAGGTGTACATTAGTGGGTGACTTTGTTTGTGCCAGTTTTGACTAAACCACTGATAATGTGTTGGGTAATCGGTGCAGGTGTCAGGGCCTGCAGAGGAGACGTGTCACCCTTATCTGGTGAGGAGGGACACTCTCTGATAGGCTGAAGGTCGGGGGGGTGGAGTCAACGCAGGTGTGCGACACGCAGCTCTGTCCCCCTCCTCCACACTCCTCCTCTCCACTCAGTTTTAGAGAATGATCAGAAAATGTGTTAATTATTCATTCTTGTCAAGAGGGGAACTCCGCTTTACAATGTGAGTTGTATTTCACTTTGTTAGTTCCTGTACAGTGAGTAGGATAATGGAGACTCCCTGAGTGTACTCTGTGATCAGGGTTCCTTCTATGTGTGTGGTTTGTAATCAGGGGACTAGCTTATTATTTGGATACATTGAACAGTAACATGTTCAGTAAGAGTAGGAATAGCAGGTGAGAGCTATACTCCCTCCCTCTAGAGTAGGAATAGCAGGTGAGAGCTATACTCCCTCCCTCTAGAGTAGGAATAGCAGGTGAGAGCTATACTCCCTCCCTCTAGAGTAGGAATAGCAGGTGAGAGCTATACTCCCTCCCTCTAGAGTAGGAATAGCAGGTGAGAGCTATACTCCCTCCCCCTAGAGTAGGAATAGCAGGTGAGAGCTATACTCCCTCCCTCTAGAGTAGGAATAGCAGGTGAGAGCTATACTCCCTCCCTCTAGAGTAGGAATAGCAGGTGAGAGCTATACTCCCTCCCTCTAGAGTAGGAATAGCAGGTGAGAGCTATACTCCCTCCCTCTAGAGTAGGAATAGCAGGTGAGAGCTATACTCCCTCCCTCTAGAGTAGGAATAGCAGGTGAGAGCTATACTCCCTCCCTCTAGAGTAGGAATAGCAGGTGAGAGCTATACTCCCTCCCTCTAGAGTAGGAATATCAGGTGAGAGCTATACTCCCTCCCTCTAGAGTAGGAATAGCAGGTGAGAGCTATACTCCCTCCCTCTAGAGTAGGAATAGCAGGTGAGAGCTATACTCCCTCCCTCTAGAGTAGGAATATCAGGTGAGAGCTATACTCCCTCCCTCTAGAGTAGGAATAGCAGGTGAGAGCTATACTCCCTCCCTCTAGAGTAGGAATAGCAGGTGAGAGCTATACTCCCTCCCTCTAGAGTAGGAATAGCAGGTGAGAGCTATACTCCCTCCCTCTAGAGTAGGAATAGCAGGTGAGAGCTATACTCCCTCCCTCTAGAGTAGGAATAGCAGGTGAGAGCTATACTCCCTCCCTCTAGAGTAGGAATAGCAGGTGAGAGCTATACTCCCTCCCTCTAGAGTAGGAATAGCAGGTGAGAGCTATACTCCCTCCCTCTAGAGTAGGAATAGCAGGTGAGAGCTATACTCCCTCCCTCTAGAGTAGGAATAGCAGGTGAGAGCTATACTCCCTCCCTCTAGAGTAGGAATAGCAGGTGAGAGCTATACTCCCTCCCTCTAGAGTAGGAATAGCAGGTGAGAGCTATACTCCCTCCCTCTAGAGTAGGAATAGCAGGTGAGAGCTATACTCCCTCCCTCTAGAGTAGGAATAGCAGGTGAGAGCTATACTCCCTCCCTCTAGAGTAGGAATAGCAGGTGAGAGCTATACTCCCTCCCTCTAGAGTAGGAATATCAGGTGAGAGCTATACTCCCTCCCTCTAGAGTAGGAATAGCAGGTGAGAGCTATACTCCCTCCCTCTAGAGTAGGAATAGCAGGTGAGAGCTATACTCCCTCCCTCTAGAGTAGGAATATCAGGTGAGAGCTATACTCCCTCCCTCTAGAGTAGGAATAGCAGGTGAGAGCTATACTCCCTCCCTCTAGAGTAGGAATAGCAGGTGAGAGCTATACTCCCTCCCTCTAGAGTAGGAATAGCAGGTGAGAGCTATACTCCCTCCCTCTAGAGTAGGAATAGCAGGTGAGAGCTATACTCCCTCCCTCTAGAGTAGGAATAGCAGGTGAGAGCTATACTCCCTCCCCCTAGAGTAGGAATAGCAGGTGAGAGCTATACTCCCTCCCTCTAGAGTAGGAATAGCAGGTGAGAGCTATACTCCCTCCCTCTAGAGTAGGAATATCAGGTGAGAGCTATACTCCCTCCCTCTAGAGTAGGAATAGCAGGTGAGAGCTATACTCCCTCCCTCTAGAGTAGGAATAGCAGGTGAGAGCTATACTCCCTCCCTCTAGAGTAGGAATAGCAGGTGAGAGCTATACTCCCTCCCTCTAGAGTAGGAATAGCAGGTGAGAGCTATACTCCCTCCCTCTAGAGTAGGAATAGCAGGTGAGAGCTATACTCCCTCCCTCTAGAGTAGGAATAGCAGGTGAGAGCTATACTCCCTCCCTCTAGAGTAGGAATAGCAGGTGAGAGCTATACTCCCTCCCTCTAGAGTAGGAATATCAGTTGAGAGCTATACTCCCTCCCTCTAGAGTAGGAATAGCAGGTGAGAGCTATACTCCCTCCCTCTAGAGTAGGAATAGCAGGTGAGAGCTATACTCCCTCCCTCTAGAGTAGGAATAGCAGGTGAGAGCTATACTCCCTCCCCCTAGAGTAGGAATAGCAGGTGAGAGCTATACTCCCTCCCTCTAGAGTAGGAATAGCAGGTGAGAGCTATACTCCCTCCCTCTAGAGTAGGAATATCAGGTGAGAGCTATACTCCCTCCCTCTAGAGTAGGAATAGCAGGTGAGAGCTATACTCCCTCCCTCTAGAGTAGGAATAGCAGGTGAGAGCTATACTCCCTCCCTCTAGAGTAGGAATAGCAGGTGAGAGCTATACTCCCTCCCTCTAGAGTAGGAATAGCAGGTGAGAGCTATACTCCCTCCCTCTAGAGTCATTTCATGGGAATTCTTTTTCTGCAGACTGAATTCTTTGTAGTTGTTTTTCTCCTTCCTGTTGTGAGTGTGAGATATCATAAAAAAAGCACCCAGTGTGACTTCGATGCAAAACAAAAACAGACATTTAAAAAGCAAAACACATTTTCCTGTAGCATTTTCTTAAACACACTGAAGCCATAAATCTCTCCTTCTACCTCACACTGACAACACTACTGAGGATTTCACTGTACGTTCTACACCTGTTGTATTCGGCGCATGTGACAAATACATTTTGATTTGAATAATAACTCTACTAATAATAACTTTATTAATCATGTATTAATAGTTTATTAATAATAGCGTGCATTACCAACAACGTATCATACATTCTGTTCAGAGTGCTCCTCTTGTACTGTGCTCCCTGCCTGGCCTGTCCGTCTGTCTGTCTGTGTCCATGTCCACCATCTGTGGGTGAGGAATGCGGCGAGCCAGACAAAAGGATTGGCAGAGTCCTCTCTCCGTCTGTACTCCCAGTGCCTCCAGATAGCTATAAAACACCTGGACAAGACCAGCAGGTGACGGTAGCAGGCTAGGTGGGTTAGGTGCGGGGAGGAGATAGAGATCAGTGACAGGCCGTCCCATATAGCTAGGCCATCCTCCCGCCCCTATCCAGAACCTCCTCACCCTACTTCAACCTTATTCCTCAATGTTCCCCCTTGGCGCCCCACCTCCCCTCCGGTCTCCACCCCCCACCCACCCTCCTTTGCCCTACCAACAATCCACCCTCCACCACACTGGCCCCCTACCTAGTGTATAGCCTGCGTCTATCCCTCCAAGCCCTCATTCGGCTCTTTGAACTCCACTAGTATCTCTGGACAGTGCTGTCACTGGGCACATGGTTTGATCTCTGGCTTTGAGGAGAGCCAAGCGGGACCATGGCCTGGGCTGGTCTGAACACAAAGAGATTGTCCACTCCTCTCTCTCTCCCTCTGCTCAGAAATGTATACAAGGGAGGGAGGACATCAATGGAGGCTCCCTCCACCACTCCTCCACTTGATATGATTAACCACTCCCTGTTTGAGCTGACATCACATTTGTATCTATCTAGTGTGTTAGCTGAGAGCAGTAGAATGACTGGTGAGGATAAGCAGATTTGGGGATTTGCCATTGAACTGTCCTCTCTAACTTTGTGTGTCTCTCTCACTCTCTCTCTGTGTCTCAGTCTCAGTCTCTGTGTTTCAGTCTCTGTGTCTCAGTCTCTGTGTCTCAGTCTCTGTGTCTCAGTCTCTGTGTCTCAGTCTCTGTGTTTCAGTCTCTGTGTCTCAGTCTCTGTGTCTCAGTCTCTGTCTCTGTGTCTCAGTCTCTGTCTCTGTGTCTCAGTCTCTGTGTTTCAGTCTCTGTGTCTCAGTCTCTGTGTCTCAGTCTCTGTGTTTCAGTCTCTGTGTCTCAGTCTCAGTCTCTGTGTCTCAGTCTCTGTGTCTCAGTCTCTGTGTCTCAGTCTCTGTGTCTCAGTCTCTGTGTCTCAGTCTCAGTCTCTGTGTCTCGGTCTCTGTGTCTCAGTCTCTGTGTCTCAGTCTCTGTGTCTCAGTCTCTGTGTCTCAGTCTCTGTGTCTCAGTCTCTGTGTTTCAGTCTCTGTGTCTCAGTCTCAGTCTCTGTGTCTCAGTCTCTGTGTCTCAGTCTCTGTGTCTCAGTCTCAGTCTCTGTGTTTCGGTCTCTGTGTCTCAGTCTCTGTGTCTCAGTCTCTGTGGCTCAGTCTCTGTGTCTCAGTTTCAGTCTCTGTGTCTCAGTTTCAGTCTCTGTGTCTCAGTCTCTGTGTTTCAGTCTCTGTGTCTCAGTCTCTGTGTCTCAGTCTCTGTGTCTCAGTCTCTGTGTCTCAGTCTCTGTGTCTCAGTTTCTGTCTCTGTCTTACACAATAGGATATCCAGCTGGGTCCTTTCATTATGAAGCATGACTATCCTGGAATACACTCAGACTCACCAGGTTTCATCATGGATCCCATTTTACCTACGTGTCTTCGAGAAGTGTTCACATCACCCCCAAAATATCTGTCTTCCTGTGACTCCCCTTAGCAGTAAAGGAGAATACGGTAACGGTAAAGGAGAATACGGTAAAGGGAAAAGAGAAAACGGTAACGGTAAAGGAGAATACGGTAACAGTAAAGGAGAATACAGTAACGGTAAAGGAGAATACGGTAACGGTAAAGGAGAATACGGTAACGGTAAAGGAGAATACGGTAAAGGTAAAAGAGAATACGTTAACGGTAAAGGAGAATACGGTAACGGTAAAGGAGAATACGTTAACGGTAAAGGAGAATCCGGTAACGGTAAAGGAGAATACGGTAAAGGTAAAAGAGAATACGTTAACGGTAAAGGAGAATACGGTAACGGTAAAGGAGAATACGTTAACGGTAAAGGAGAATACGTTAACGGTAAAGGAGAATACGGTAACGGTAAAGGAGAATACGGTAACGGTAAAGGAGAATACGGTAAAGGTAAAAGAGAATACGTTAACGGTAAAGGAGAATACGGTAACGGTAAAGGAGAATACGTTAACGGTAAAGGAGAATACGGTAACGGTAAAGGAGAATACGTTAACGGTAAAGGAGAATCCGGTAACGGTAAAGGAGAATACGTTAACGGTAAAGGAGAATATGGTAACGGTAAAGGAGAATACGGTAAAGGTAAAGGAGAATACGTTAACGGTAGAGGAGAACACGGTAACGGTAAAGGAGAATACGGTAACGGTAAAGGAGAATACGTTAACGGTAGAGGAGAATACGGTAACGGTAAAGGAGAATACGGTAACGGTAAAGGAGAATACGGTAACGGTAAAGGAGAATACGTATCAATAGAACTATCTGGTTTTGGGTGACTACAATCTCACAGGGTAGATCTGTTAGAGGGGGTGTACTTTCAGCTGACACAAACACAAATATTAGGTCTATAATAGTTAAAAGTTGAGGTAGGGTATTACTATATTTATTAATCTTTCGGGTGTATATTTGTTCTCATATATCCATATATGTAAAATAATAATACTGAAAACCACTAGCAACAGATGACAACACAATTTCTAAATCAAAGGTAAAATGTCTAACATCTAGTTTTCTAGCTTTTCTTCCAAGCCGGTCAGTACCGGCTTTCATTTCATTGTCACAACGTCGACAGGACAAAAACATTGTCGCTGTCACGTCTCTCCCTGTCTCTCCAATACCCATGAGGCCTTGCAGTCTGTCTGATGTCTCAGAACTGGCATGTAGCCCGTCCGCTGTCATCTCCGTCTTCTCAGGTCTCAAGAACACTAGGATCTTAGTCCAGGACTCTTGGGACTCTATACGGGCCGTATAGGTTCGCTGGTATGCCGCTTGGCCACTGCGCTGTCACAGCTGGCGATGGAATCCGATCAAGTAGGGCATATAAGGCACAACAGGAATGAGAGGGGCGAGCCAAAAACATCTGAAATTCATCTGTCTTCATCTTTCCCCCTAATCCCTTATTTCTTCACGTGTGTGTTTTATTCTCCTTTTCTCTCTTCCAGTATGGTGCTTCTCTGCTCAGATGTAAGCAGGGCTGTGCTGAACATAACTTGAGAGAGGGAATGAATGTCAACAAAGGGTCTAATTGGCCTGACTTGATGACAATAAAGGTGGGGGTGAGGGGGTAGATTAGGGAGCGAAACCAAAAAGACATGGACAGACTGACCCTACATGGGAACAACAGACAGGGTTATTCCTTTTTCTATTTGAAAGGGAAGAAAGAAAAATAGGGGTCCCAGGTGAACACAGGAAAACACATGCTTCTCTTCTTCTTCTCCTCCTTCTGTAATCCACCGGAGACTCACGCCCCATTTGGTTTCCATTAGCATAACTCTGGTCCCTCTGCCCCGTGTCAGAGCCCAGTCGCACAGCTGCACATAGGACAGGGACCTCTGCCATTGTGGCTGCGAAGCAAAAAGCAAACCAGAACTGACATGGAGGACTGGTGTTGTGCTGTGGGGATTTGAAAGGCAGAAGGAGAGGCCTGTGTTCGAAGTTGACTACATTTTCCCTTTCCCTTGTAACCGGGCGTTTTATACCGAAAGCCTGCGAACAACTGATTAATCATTGTTTACTCAGCAGCATTTAGGAATTGGAAGGCAAGAAAGTTCCGTTTTAAGTCAGACCCAACGTATAAAGCCAAACAAGCAAAAATTTGCCTCTGAATTTGTGGCATGTTGCGTCTGCTACAAAGACCTCCTTTATCCCACACAGTTTTATTTGTCACCTGGTTTCAATATGGACTCTGTGAAGTCCTGAGACTATCTCTCCGAGAGAGAGCCAGGGCCTGCTTTATGACACGCACCATGCCTGCTTTCCCTGCACACGTTGGACACACATTTCTGGCAGGAAGCAGACAGCGTTTCAGCAGCTAACTCATGGATGAGATAGTATCTTGCGGGTGGAAGAGAGGACAAGATGCTCCCAGTGTTTTACAGTGACCTGGGCATACACATTTAAGTTGGAGCTGCTGCGGACACACACACACACACACACACACACACATACACACACACACACACACACAGACAGGGATCTCATTTAACTCTCGGCTTTGCTTTACTCTCTACCAAAGAAATGTGGTCTGTGGTTCCATGTTCAACATGGATAAAGGTTTCAATTAAATCTGAGACAGGGAACAATAACCATCCAGCTTCTCCCAGCTGGTCTGGCTGGCTTCCCTCTGCATGCATGGAGGACACCGTGTGGAGGAGAGGAGTTAAGGGGTGGACTTTTGGGACGGGGACAAGTGGGGTTTTGTACTGTAATAGAGGACGCAAAGGGGCTGTTAGGGAGTGGACATTTTAGGGTGGGAGTGGAGTTGGACATTAAAAAGAATAATGAAGGTTTCAGAGTTGACATTGAAATAGGTCGAGGGTTAACAGAGGTGACATTTAAAGCTGTCATATAATAACGGAGTTGACAGTGAATATCATGTAGATGTCTCTACGTTACCAGGACAGTTCTGAGGCCAGAGGAGTTAACGGAATGGACATTGGAGAGAACAAGTAGCCCATTCCCCTGCTGCTAATTTTTCTAGTGTTTCAGGATGAACACAACACAAAACACACACACACACACACACACACACGCACACGCACACGCACACACGCACACACGCACACACACACACCCCCCTCTCTGTGTCCTTTCCCTCACTGTCCCCCTTTAGCAGTGAGCTAGAGAGGAAACCCTGACGAGACACTATAGTGACTAATGCTCCAGTATCTGGCCAGCCAGGCTGCTGATAACACAACCTCCCGCTCCACAGCAGGGCTGCAGGGACCAATATGAACGACTGTGCAGGACCAGACCCAGCCCAGATCAGCTTCAGTCCAGACCCTGGCCACAGAGACACCAGAGAGAGAGAGGGGGAGGCTGGGGAGCTGCATCATCAGAACCCCTCCATCTCCTTCACTCCCATCCTCTAGTCCTGTTAAAGAACGACGTTGTTTTACATTCACATCCGCTACTCCCCTCATGTGTTGTAGACCGTCTCTAGTGTCGGTATGAAGACACACTGCAAATAATCTAGACCGTCTCTAGTGTCGGTATGAAGACACACTGCAAATAATCTAGACCGTCTCTAGTGTCGGTATGAAGACACACTGCAAATAATCTAGATGGTCTCTAGTGTCGGTATGAAGACACACTGCAAATAATCTAGACCGTCTCTAGTGTCGGTATGAAGACACACTGCAAATAATCTAGATGGTCTCTAGTGTCGGTATGAACACACACTGCAAATAATCTAGACGGTCTCTAGTGTCGGTATGAAGAGACACTTCAAATAATCTAGACCGTCTCTAGTGTCGGTATGAACACACACTGCAAATAATCTAGACCGTCTCTAGTGTCGGTATGAACACACACTGCAAATAATCTAGACGGTCTCTAGTGTCGGTATGAAGAGACACTGCAAATAATCTAGACCGTCTCTAGTGTCGGTATGAACACACACTGCAAATAATCTAGATGGTCTCTAGTGTCGGTATGAACACACACTGCAAATAATCTAGACCGTCTCTAGTGTCGGTATGAAGAGACACTGCAAATAATCTAGACCGTCTCTAGTGTCGGTATGAACACACACTGCAAATAATCTAGACGGTCTCTAGTGTCGGTATGAACACACACTGCAAATAATCTAGACCGTCTCTCGTGTCGGTATGAACACACACTGCAAATAATCTAGACAGTCTCTAGTGTCGGTATGAACACACACTGCAAATAATCTAGACGGTCTCTAGTGTCGGTATGAACACACACTGCAAATAATCTAGAAAGTCTCTAGTGTCGGTATGAACACACACTGCAAATAATCTAGACGGTCTCTAGTGTCGGTATGAACACACACTCCAAATAATATAGACAGTCTCTAGTGTAGGTATGAACACACACTGCAAATAATCTAGACAGTCTCTCGTGTAGGTATGAACACACACTGCAAATAATCTAGACGGTCTCTAGTGTCGGTATGAACACACACTGCAAATAATCTAGACAGTCTCTAGTGTAGGTATGAACCCACACTCCAAATAATCTAGACAGTCTCTAGTGTAGGTATGAACACACACTCCAAATATTCTAGACAGTCTCTAGTGTAGGTATGAACCCACACTCCAAATAATATAGACAGTCTCTAGTGTAGGTATGAACACACACTCCAAATAATATAGACAGTCTCTAGTGTAGGTATGAACACACACTGCAAATAATCTAGACAGTCTCTCGTGTAGGTATGAACACACACTGCAAATAATCTAGACGGTCTCTAGTGTCGGTATGAACACACACTGCAAATAATCTAGACAGTCTCTAGTGTAGGTATGAACCCACACTCCAAATAATCTAGACAGTCTCTAGTGTAGGTATGAACACACACTCCAAATATTCTAGACAGTCGCTAGTGTAGGTATGAACCCACACTCCAAATAATATAGACAGTCTCTAGTGTAGGTATGAACACACACTGCAAATAATCTAGACAGTCTCTAGTGTAGGAATGAACACACACTCCAAATAATCTAGACAGTCTCTAGTGTAGGTATGAACCCACACTCCAAATAATATAGACAGTCTCTAGTGTAGGTATGAACACACACTGCAAATAATCTAGACAGTCTCTAGTGTAGGTATGAACCCACACTCCAAATAATATAGACAGTCTCTAGTGTAGGTATGAACACACACTGCAAATAATCTAGACAGTCTCTAGTGTAGGTATGAACACACACTGCAAATAATCTAGACAGTCTCTAGTGTAGGTATGAACCCACACCAAATAATATAGACAGTCTCTAGTGTAGGTATGAACACACACTCCAAATCATATAGAGTGTGTTAGCCAAGACCAGTAGTAGGCTGGTGATGAGAGGCAGATTATTTCTCTCTCTTTCACCCCTTCTCGCTCTCTCCTTCTCCAATCTCTCTTTCTCTCTCTCTCTCTCTCTCTCTCTTTCTGTCTCTCTCTCTCCTTCTCCTCTCTCTCTCTGCAACCTGTCTCTCTTTTTTCTCCCTCTCTCTTTCTCTCTCTCTCTCTCCTTCTCCTCTCTCTCCTTCTCCTCTCTCTCCCCCCAGTGTCTGTTCAGCAGAAGATGTGCCCTTCTCCTCTAACTAGCCTGTAATACTTCAGCCTGTCTGGTTAATGGGGAGATATGAGAGGTGCTATTAGGCTGCTAGGCTAGCGTAATAAGTAATTGATTAGAAGGCCTTGTCACAGCAGCAGCACAGCAGACACCAGGGCTCTAATTGCTATATTAGACGACCTCCTTAACTATCTCGTCAACCATCACACAGCTCAGCGTGTAAACAGGGGGGTGCATGTGTGTGATATTTAATTCTATCTCTGGCTGCCTCTGTTTTATACAATGGCTTTAGCAAGTGGCAATTAGGATAGCGGACTGTGTTGTTGTCTAGCATTTAATGCTGGTTTGAGGAAAAACGTACAACTTTGACCTACCTCTGTGTTGGAGTTAGTTTTTGTGTTGTAACATGATAGGAAGTGGAGATCAGATTGTTTTGAGGAAGTGTAGTAGTGTGTGTAATAAATAGAGAATCGTCTGATGCCAAATCCAACCTGTTAGCAAGCAGGACAAATCCAACCTGTTAGCAAGCAGGACAAATCCAACATGTTAGCAAGCAGAACAAATCCAACCTGTTAGCAAGCAGGACAAATCCAACCTGTTAGCAAGCAGGACAAATCCAACATGTTAGCAAGCAGGACAAATCCAACCTGTTAGCAAGCAGGACAAATTCAACATGTTAGCAAGCAGGACAAATCCAACATGTTAGCAAGCAGGACAAATCCAACCTGTTAGCAAGCAGAACAAATCCAACCTGTTAGCAAGCAGAACAAATCCAACCTGTTAGCAAGCAGGACAAATCCAACCTGTTAGCAAGCAGAACAAATCCAACATGTTAGCAAGCAGAACAAATCCAACATGTTAGCAAGCAGGACAAATCCAACCTGTTAGCAAGCAGGACAAATCCAACATGTTAGCAAGCAGGACAAATCCAACCTGTTAGCAAGCAGAACAAATCCAACATGTTAGAAGGAGGACAAATCCAACCTGTTAGCAAGCAGACAAATCCAACATGTTAGCAAGCAGGCAAATCCAACATGTTAGCAAGCAGGACAAATCCAACCTGTTAGCAAGCAGAACAAATCCAACATGTTAGCAAGCAGAACACATCCAACATGTTAGCAAGCAGAACAAATCCAACATGTTAGCAAGCAGAACACATCCAACCTGTTAGCAAGCAGAACAAATACAACATGTTAGCAAGCAGGACAAATCCAACCTGATAGCAAGCAGGACAAATCCAAACTGTTAGCAAGCAGGACAAATCCAACCTGTTAGCAAGCAGGACAAATCAAAATAAACACTTTGGTTCAGCTCTCATGTCGAGCCCGAAGGGAGACAAACAACAGTAGCAGAAAGCAAAACCGGCACCCTCTACAGATTAGCTACATGGATGAAACCAGAGGGGGTACCTGATTTATGCCACACCTGCAATAGACAACCAGTTTGACACACTAAAGGTGTAATCCCCGTTCCCACCTTGCCAAAAACTAAACGATGTCCCTGTCTGCCCAGATGCCAACCTACTGGGCGGATGTGGTGGGATTTGATGGTTAATCTGGGATTAGCTCGTGTTCACTTTGATACCTCCCTCCTGCTAATCTGGTTTAAAACACCTAGAGTTTTTAATCCTATTACGGTCACGGTCATGTTACAGTGGAGTAGCACTTTATACTTGACGTACTGCAGTCAAATGACATGGCTAACACCGTGTGGCATGAGGGATTACATGTAGACATGGTCACAGCATGTCATTCTGTTTGATATTGAGTCCTATCAAACATTGACTGCTTGTATTACAGTACTGAACAGGTACAATACACTAGCAGAGGTTAGAATGTTACTTGTATGTATAAGTGTGTCCTTTGCCATGTGCAGTGATGGTGTGAACACTGGTTCCTGTGATTGTGTGACTGCTGTCCCTCAGTGATGGTGTGAACACTGGTTCCTGTGATTGTGTTACTGCTGTCCCTCAGTGTTGGTATGAACACTGGTTCCTGTGATTGTGTTACTGCTGTCCCTCAGTGATGGTGTGAACACTGGTTCCTGTGATTGTGTTACTGCTGTCCCTCAGTGATGGTGTGAACACTGGTTCCTGTGATTGTGTTACTGCTGTCCCTCAGTGATGGTGTGAACACTGGTTCCTGTGATTGTGTTATTGCTGTCCCTCAGTGATGGTATGAACACTGGTTCCTGTGATTGTGTTACTGCTGTCCCTCAGTGATGGTGTGAACACTGGTTCCTGTGATTGTGTTATTGCTGTCCCTCAGTGATGGTATGAACACTGGTTCCTGTGATTGTGTTATTGCTGTCCCTCAGTGATGGTGTGAACACTGGTTCCTGTGATTGTGTTATTGCTGTCCCTCAGTGATGGTGTGAACACTGGTTCCTGTGATTGTGTTATTGCTGTCCCTCAGTGATGGTGTGAACACTGGTTCCTGTGATTGTGTTACTGCTGTCCCTCAGTGATGGTGTGAACACTGGTTCCTGTGATTGTGTTATTGCTGTCCCTCAGTGATGGTGTGAACACTGGTTCCTGTGATTGTGTTACTGCTGTCCCTCAGTGATGGTGTGAACACTGGTTCCTGTGATTGTGTTACTGCTGTCCCTCAGTGATGGTGTGAACACTGGTTCCTGTGATTGTGTTACTGCTGTCCCTCAGTGATGGTGTGAACACTGGTTCCTGAGATTGTGTTACTGCTGTCCCTCAGTGATGGTGTGAACACTGGTTCCTGTGATTGTGTTACTGCTGTCCCTCAGTGATGTGTAACTGCTGATGGGTCCTTGTGAAATATGGGTCATCTGCATCATGGACTACGACCTACGACCCTGTGTGTGTGTGTGTGTCGCGTCACTGTCACACTGCCGGTCACAGGCGATAAATCAGCTGCAGTGAGATAAGATAGTGTGTGTGGTAAATCGGTGAAGTTCCTAAAGTAATTCTGGGAAATGACTGTAGTGTAAGAGGTGTGTGTCACGATGTGTGCTGAGAGACGGGTAGCAAGTTTAGGGATTGAGTGTTTTAATAAATAAACACAACGTAATACAAAATAAGAAAGACGGACAACGCACAGACATGTCACAGGAACAGAAACAATAACGCCTGGGGAAGGAACCAAAGGGAGTGACATTCAGGGAAGGTAATCAGGGAGGTGATGGAGTCCAGGTGCGCCTAACGATGGTGACAGGTGTGCTCCATAACGAGCAGCCTGGTGACCTAGAGGCCGGAGAGGTTGATGTAACGTTAGAAGAGATCTTCACCTTTTGGTTTTGTGATGACTCTCTCTGTGCAGAGAAGAGCGGCAGACTTCTGAAGTGGGGCTAAGACGCACATACTTTATCCACACACACCCTCGTGCATACACACGTGATGACAAAGAACCTTGGATATGATTGTGATTTTCCTGTCAAAATAAAGAGGCCGCAATCATATCCATCACCTACTATAATACACATCATTCCCTTTTACAAGTGTGGTTGAATGTTTTCCTCTGTCATTTGTGTGATTACAGAAGATTTTACAGCCCTAAGCAGTCTAACACAGAAACACAGACTTTAGACATTTGGGATTGGCTCCACATCCTTTTCACCAAACGTGAAACACACAATCCGCATGCTGTTGAATCAGTGCTATTTCTACCAAGTTATTTATTTATGTTATCAACACCTCAGGCTCCATTCGGTCTGTGATTCAGGATTGTGAGTCGATGGCTACAGAAATATTGGAAGGAAAAATGTTAGCGCTGACTTCATGTTAGAATGAAACTCTTCCTGGAAAAGGGATGACTTCCATAGCAGGGTCTCGCTACGCTAATACGCTACAACCACAAATATTCCCCCTCTCCTTTAAGCAATTTGTCTTTGAAGACAGAGAGAGTTTTCAATGTAATTATTATAATTTATCAATTTCATCTTTTAACATAACAATGGACTGATAAGGCAAGGGGTGCCAACATTGATTAATATAAAGTTTGGGCTTTTGGGGATTTTTCCTCCCTTCTTTTCCCCCCCCTTTTCCCCTCTCTCCCTCGTTCCTAGTACAGAGTCCTCTATGTCTTCCAGAATTCGTGTCAATGAGAAATTTGTGGCTTGGAGCTGTGTACATTTGGAAGCCTCTACCACAGTCATTTTTCTAAATCCTTGTTCATAGTGGATATTGTTGGTATTTAACGTGGTTACACAGACCCCACAGAAGAATGGTGTGAGGCAGACCATATGCCAACTATGTTTAGCTGTCAAATCTTACATTTCCATCAGTGAAATCCACACTATAAACCTCCACCATAGAGGTGTGAATTAGCCTAGCATTTAGAGCAACTTCCTGTAAAACAGACCTCTTCTTCCTGTAAAACGGACGTCTCGACGTGTAGACTTTGAAGCACTTATGATTGACAGTGATGCCTTATCAGACCAGTGCTTCAGATTCTGGTGGACTGAGTTGGACTCTCCTGAGCTGTCTAGACACTTGACCTCTAACTGCTAAAAGCTTTTAGGGTTCAGCTCCAGTTCAGCCTCTACTATTGATTAATGGTGACTTAGTCAAAACAAGTGAGATATTCAATGAGGAGAAAAGAAAAGTGTTTCTGTCAGCTCAGGTGGGGTCAGGTTATGAATGAATGAAATAATTAATATTAGATAATACAAAGGGTATTGTGGGAAATCTGGTCATAGTGAATTCGTTAGAGGGCTTTTAACAGGGACTGACAGGGGAAATTAGTACTACAATTGTAATATTAAAATGTAATTGAATAAACAAATTGTCCTATGCTGAAACAATTCAAAACTATTGCAGTACATAAATCTCTTTGAGAAAGGAGCTCTCTGTGTGACTGTGTGTTGATGTGTTACTGGTGTACATCTGTTACGGTGTCTATCTGTGAAACCCTTCAGTTCTGTTTGTGTGACTGCTTGATTGATGAGTGCTCTGTAGCCTGAGCTCTGTCCTCTCCCTGCTCCCTCCCTCCCTCCCTCCATCTCTCTCTCTCTCTCTGTCTGTATGATCAGTTGATTGACAAGGCCTTCCTCTCTCCCTCTCCCCCTGCGTCTCTACAGGCCATTCGCTGCACTCTGGTGAACTGCACCTGTGAGTGTTTCCAGCCAGGAAAGATCCACCTGCGTACATGTGACCAGTGCAAGCACGGCTGGGTGGCTCACGGTAAGAGACGGCCATTTTGAATTCTGCCGACCTACTAACCAGGGTGATGGGAGTCACAGTGTCCAAGATTATCTGTACAGTAGTTGTAATATGAAATATTATTACATTTCTTTACAAGAAGATTGTGTGGTATGGTAGGAAATCATTTTAACAATAGTGTATAACTGCAATAACTGCAATAGTTTGTCATATTAGTCTGTCTCTCTCTCTTTTCTCTCTCTCTCTGCCTCTTTAGTCCTGTGAAGTTCTATGCTCTCATAAACCTGTCTCTTTAGCCAGAGGAGAGAGCAGAGAGGTCCTGACACACACAGCTGCACTCTCCTTATACAGGGTCACTAAAGAGATCAGGATAATATACAGTGCCTACATCTTGTATATAGGGCTGTGTTATCCCCTCGTAGATTCTACAGGTAACGGGTTCATATAAACGCTTAAAAGGGAAGATTCAGTACGTTTTTACCACATCAAAGATTTGATAAATATGTTTATTTGATTTTTTTGTTACCAGAGAGAGATACCGTTCAACTTTAGTGTTTGTCCTGTGTCTTTTATTTAAAAACAGTGTGTATTTTATTTAAAAACGTTATGTATTTTATTTAAATACAGTGTGTATTTTATTTAAATACTTTGTGTATTTTATTTAAATACTTTATATATATTTTATTTAAAAAGTGTTTTGGTTCAAAGTCATACCTGTACCTACTACCTTAGAACAATATCCACGAGAGAGACAACCTCATGACTTGTTCAGGGGGCATAGGAAAAAGGACATGGAGCGAAAGAAAGAAAGAAGATGGAAAGCATAGAAAGGAGGGAACAGAGGGGAAAATAAGATAAAAGAAAACACCTGTTTGGCCCAAGCGTAGAGAGGGCCTTCAGCGATCAGCACAGGACCCCATTGAATATTTTTAATCTCCTTCTCTGAACTGTCAGAGGGCCCTTCTCCCCTTCGCTCTCCCCACTTTTCATTTCATCTCGGCATTGGCAGCCACTCTGACAAGCAGTTCTTCATTTTTTATGATGTTCGTGTCTCGCAGAGTGTGTTGTCAGGCAAAGCCCTCGTCAGCGGAAAGGCTGTCCTGGGATCAGAGGAGACAAAACCAGGTGTCATACAGACAGGCGAAGAGAGAAGAGGGGAGGGAGGAGTGGGAGGAAGGGAGGGATGGGAAAAAAAGGAGTGAAAGAGAGGGGGATGGAGAGAAAAGCAGGTGAGTGAGGGTAAGGTGGAGAGGTGGTGATGGGAGAGAGGTGGTGACGTGAGAGAGAGGTAGAGGGGAAGAGACAGGGTAGAGGGGAAGAGACAGGGTAGAGGGGAAGAGACAGGGTAGAGGGGAAGAGATAGGGTAGAGGGGAAGAGACAGGGTAGAGGGGAAGAGACAGGGTAGAGGGGAAGAGACAGGGTAGAGGGGAAGAGACAGGGTAGAGGGGAAGAGATAGGGTAGAGGGGAAGAGACAGGGTAGAGGGGAAGAGACCGGGTAGAGGGGAAGAGACCGGGTAGAGGGGAAGAGACAGGGTAGAGGGGAAGAGACTGGGTAGAGGGGAAGATAAATGCTTATTTACTTACAGTGAAATGCATGCTTACTTACAGTGAAATGCATGCTTACTTACAGTGAAATTAATGCTTACTTACAGTGAAATGCTTATTTATTTACAGTGAAATGCTTACTATTTTACAGTGAAATGCTTAATTATTTACAGTGAAATGCATGCTTACTTATAGTGAAGTGCTTAATTATTTACAGTGAAATGCTTACTTACTTACAGTGAAATGTTTCCATGCTAACAGTGAAATGTTTACATGCTAACAGTGAAATGTTTCCATAGTAATAGTGAAATGTTTCCATGCTAACAGTGAAATGTTTCCATAGTAATAGTGAAATGTTTCCATACTAACAGTGAAATGTTTCCATAGTAACAGTGAAATGTTTCCATAGTAATAGTGAAATGTTTCCATGCTAACAGTGAAATGTTTCCATACTAACAGTGAAATGTTTCCATGCTAACAGTGAAATGTTTCCATAGTAATAGTGAAATGTTTCCATGCTAACAGTGAAATGTTTCCATAGTAATAGTGAAATGTTTCCATGCTAACAGTGAAATGTTTCCATAGTAACAGTGAAATGTTTCCATACTAACAGTGAAATGTTTCCATACTAACAGTGAAATGTTTCCATAGTAACAGTGAAATGCTTCCATACTGACAGTGAAATGTTTCCATAGTAACAGTGAAATGGTTCCATAGTAACAGTGAAATGTTTCCATAGTAACAGTGAAATGTGTCCATAGTAACAGTGAAATGCTTCCACACTAACAGTGAAATGCTTCCATAGTAATAGTGAAATGTTTCCATAGTAACAGTGAAATGTGTCCATAGTAACAGCGACATGCTTCCATACTAACAGTGAAATGTTTCCATAGTAACAGTGAAATGTTTCCATAGTAACAGTGAAATGCTTCCATACTAACAGTGAAATGTTTCGATAGTAACAGTGAAATGCTTCCATAATAACAGTGAAATGCTTCCATACTAACAGTGAAATGTTTCCATACTAACAGTGAAATGTTTCCATAGTAACAGTGAAATGCTTCCATAGTAACAGTGAAATGTTTCCATAGTAATAGTGAAATGTTTCCATAGTAACAGTGAAATGTTTCCATACTAACAGTGAAATGTTTCCATAGTAACAGTGAAATGCTTCCATAGTAACAGTGAAATGCTTCCATAGTAATAGTGAAATGTTTCCATAGTAACAGTGAAATGCTTCCATAGTAACAGTGAAATGTTTCCATAGTAACAGTGAAATGTGTCCATACTAACAGTGAAATGTTTCCATAGTAATAGTGAAATGTTTCCATAGTAACAGTGAAATGCTTCCATAGTAATAGTGAAATGTTTCCATAGTAATAGTGAAATGTTTCCATAGTAACAGTGAAATGCTTCCATAGTAACAGTGAAATGTTTCCATAGTAACAGTGAAATGTTTCCATAGTAACAGTGAAATGTGTCCATAGTAACAGTGAAATGCTTCCACACTAACAGTGAAATGCTTCCATAGTAATAGTGAAATGTTTCCATAGTAACAGTGAAATGTGTCCATAGTAACAGTGAAATGCTTCCACACTAACAGTGAAATGCTTCCATAGTAACAGTGAAATGCTTCCATAGTAACAGTGAAATGTTTCCATAGTAACAGTGAAATGTTTCCATAGTAACAGTGAAATGCTTCCATACTTACTTAATAAAGTGAGGTTGAAAAGGAGAGACACAGACAGAGGGAGATGGGGCACTTTGAGGGAGGGAGAGATGGAGAGAGAGACACTGTAGGTGCAAATAGAGATTGAAAGAGAGAGATGAAAAGAGGAGAGAGAGACAGAGACTACATAGAGAAAGGCAGTCAGTTACATTTGATCTCATAGATGTGTTGTTATCTCCCTGGTCTGTTACCTCCCAGAGAAGCCTTGAGACAGGGGGAACATGATAGTCATTACCTGGTGAGGTTGGCAGGGTGTGTCTGTGTTTAGGCACCTGCATGTGTATATATACCTGCAGAGTATATGCAAGAGGGTTTCAGGACGGGATTCAAAGTTAAACACATTTTCTTAACCAAAACGTCTGTTTTTCATTGACTAATGAACTATCATTGAATTAGTATGTCCTGTGTGTATATTTAAGCCTACCCATGTTGATGTGTCCTTGTCCCCTCATCCCAGCGCTGGACAAGCTGAGCACGCAGCACCTGTACCACCCCACCCAGGTGGAGATAGTTCAGTCCAACGTGGTGTTTGACATCAGCAGCCTGATGCTGTACGGGACCCAGGCGGTGCCGGTCAGACTGAAGATCCTGCTGGACCGTCTGTTCAGTGTTCTGAAGCAGGAGGAGGTGCTCCACATACTGCACGGCCTGGGCTGGACCCTGAGGGACTATGTCAGGGGTTACATACTGCAGGTAGGCTCTATTAGGAACACGTAATAGACATTCACAGTGTAATATTTAAACAAGAAGGCCCGAGGAGGTGTGGTATATGGCCGATATACCACGGCTAAGGGCTGTTCTTAGAGATATATATACCACCGCCCTTAGCCGTGGTATATTGGCCATATACCACAAACCCCGAGGTGCCTTATTACTATTATAAACTGGTTACCAACTTAATTAGAGCAGGAAAAATACATGTTTATACCCATGGTTTACGGTCTGATATACCATGGCTGTCAGCCAATCAGCATTCAGGGCTCGAACCACCCAGTTTATAATCAAATATATACACACTTACAAACTGATCACTGAATATGAATACACATGGATCACGTAACATATTTTAGATGTGAATATGCACTGTAATAATTTACACACACACTCCCAGATGTGAGTGTGTGTGATTCTCTTGGATGTTTAACAAGTCCACTTATTCAGACTCATTGCAGCCTCTATATATGTCACCAAGTGGGCCCGCAAATCACTCTCAACATCGCAGTACTTTTCCAACGGCTATCTATCAAAGAAACAGTAGCAACAATGGAACGTGTTTAAAAAGCTATCGCTCAATATTTCTCTAATTTTCCTCTTTGTTTCCAACAACTTCCGTCAACAGTGTCCCTCTACAACAACGAAAAACAGAATGAAAAATAGAATAGAAAAATGTCACGCCAGCAGACTATAAAACCACCATCGTACTTACCCCTCCCTCCCTCCCATATAATTGCAGTCAGACACATTTCTTAATCAAAGGTAGAGGTTTCGGTCTCTCAAAACCCAAACCAAAGTGTTCCTGAATGAATTAGTTAAGAACGAGGGAACATGTGTTTGTGGTTAGGGTGTTCGGTGGTGTGTGTGTTGTCCAAAGCCAATAGCAGCGTTGAGGCGGCGAGGCAGACAAGGTACCGTGGCTGGGGCTTGTGTTCCACAAAGGAGTGTGGGTAAGTGGAACAGCATGGCTGGAGAGAAAGGAGAGATGGAGGGAGGAGAGGGCAGTTTTGAGGCCTTGTATGTGGAAACAGCTTCTGTGAGTAAACTGCTCGCAGACTTGTCGAACACACAGACACACACACACAGAACAATACACACACACAATGGAGATACACACACAAACAAACAGATCCATACACTCTTACAGGCTTTAGGTTGAGTTGCTGGATTTATTAGACTCAATATACCCAGGAGATTTGATTTTGCGTTGTTTAAAAAATCCATCAAATCATTGTTTTATCTATCTAGTTGTATCTTTTTTCTTTTGATATAATTTAATTTTCAATTATTTTGCACTCTGACAAAAAAATAACATATTCGTCTTCCAATCCTCGTCCAACCCGTATAGCCTTAGACTGTGAGAAAGACCTCGCCATTGGCTGTCCAAACGTTCCAACTCAGTGTGGTTGGATCAGCTGGTTCTAATAGACTGTCTATCTAACTATCGTTGTTCAAACCGCCCAGACGTGTCACTAACCCCCCCTCCAGATCTCTTCAAAAAGGCCTTCAAAGGTTTCGCTCCGCAGCCCAAATTGTCAGTCACTTAAGGACAGTGAGCAGTCGTTGTAGCCTATTAGCCTGTAAGTAGCTATGAAATTCAATCATCTCCCAGCCTCAGGGCAGCCACGTTATGTCTGTGGTGCGTTTATTCTCTCTACCTCTCTCTCTCTTTCTCTCTCTCTTTCTCTCTCTCTCTCTCAGGGCAGCCACGTTATGTCTGTGGTGCGTTTATTCTCTCTACCTCTCTCTCTCTCTACCTCTCTCTCCGTCTGTCTCTCCGTCTGTCTGTCTCTCTCTCTCAGGGCAGCCACGTTATGTCTGTGGTGTGTTTATTCTCTCTACCTCTCTCTCTGTCTGTCTCTCTCTCGCCCTCTTAGGGCAGCCACATTATGTCTGTGGTGTGTTTATTCTCGCATCCTCTCTGTCTGTCTGTCTGTCTGTCTGTCTGTCTGTCTGTCTGTCTGTCTCTCTCTCTCCCTCTCTCTCTCTCTCTCGCCCTCTTAGGGCAGCCACATTATGTCTGTGGTGTGTTTATTCTCGCATCCTCTCTGTCTGTCTGTCTGTCTGTCTGTCTGTCTGTCTGTCTCTCTCTCTCCCTCTCTCTCTCTCAGGGCAGCCACGTTATGTCTGTGGTGTGTTTATTCTCTCTCTCTCTCTCTCTCTCTCTCTCTCTCTCTCTCTCTCTCTCTCTCTCTCTCTCAGGGCAGCCACGTCTGTGGTGGGTTTATTCTCTCTACAATGCTCCATGGTAGATCCAAGGGAGGAGAGTTATGGGAGATATTGATGGGATTTAAAAACATGTCTTCCTGTATTTAGCTAATGATGTAATAGAATGAAATACAATATGAACATGAAAGAGATGATCAGTGTGTGAACCCATTGAATTGAGAAGGACATTTGATGTTACATTTCATTCAGGGTTTTGATCATTTCAGTCAGTTGATTGATACAGACATGTCAATACTCAGAACCTTTTTCTGCCTTTATTGTCCTGTGAAGTAAATTACATGATCCTTGACATCTGATCATAGGATAGAAAACCCCTCCATGTTCTCTCTCTCTCTCTCTGGCTTTTCACTCAATCATCCTCCTTTCACTCCCACGACACTGAAGTCAACACCCAGATCATGATCTGTTGTGCGTGAGTGTGTGTGTGTGTGCGCGCGCGCGCGTGCGTTACACGTTACAATCCAACTAATAAATCCCCCCTTACCTCTCACACAACATCTCTCCTCCCTTACCTCTCACACAACATCTCTCCTCCCTTACCTCTCACATAACATCTCTTTCCCCCCTTACCTCTCACACAACATCTCTTTCCCCCCTTACCTCTCACACAACATCTCTTTCCCCCTTACCTCTCACACAACATCTCTCCTCCCTTACCTCTCACACAACATCTCTCCTCCCTTCCCTCTCACACAACATCTCTCCTCCCTTACCTCTCACACAACATCTCTCCTCCCTTACCTCTCACACAACATCTCTCCTCCCTTACCTCTCACACAACATCTCTCCTCCCTTACCTCTCACACAACATCTCTCCTCCCTTACCTCTCACACAACATCTCTCCTCCCTTCCCTCTCACACAACATCTCTCCTCCCTTACCTCTCACACAACATCTCTCCTCCCTTACCTCTCACACAACATCTCTCCTCCCTTCCCTCTCACACAACATCTCTCCTCCCTTCCCTCTCACACAACATCTCTCCTCCCTTACCTCTCACACAACATCTCTCCTCCCTTACCTCTCACACAACATCTCTCCTCCCTTACCTCTCACACAACATCTCTCCTCCCTTCCCTCTCACACAACATCTCTCCTCCCCACCCACACAGACAGGAACACACCCACACAGACAGGAACACACCCACCATGTATCAATTCACAGTCACACAGACAGGTACAAACACACCATTTCTCTCTGCTCGTCTGCCCGTGTCTTAGTTACAGTATGTTGTGTCAGCTCTCTCTCTCTCTCTCTCTCTCCTGTCTCTCTCTCTCTCTCTCCTGTCTCTCCCTCCCTCCCTCCCTCCCTCCCTCCCTCCCTTGTGTGTGTGTGGATCCAGTGCCAGTGGCACCGTGTAATGTCTGACTGCAGGGGATACAACATGTTGAAAGTCCCAGCCAGTCTTCTGAATATATGAATAATGTTCTCTCCATCCCTCCACTCTCCAGCGTTCACCTGTCTCCACGGTAACACCACTGTCACCCGTAATCACTGTCCGCCCCGCTCCCCGGCCGATTGGGCCCTGCCGCCTGTCACTCACACACACACAGGAACACACCCGCAGGCACAGAGACGACACACACAGTCCTTTGTCAGCACCCACACTGCTGTGATCTCAGGACCGTGAAGAGAGTGAGGTTTTTTTCTCCACTTTCTCTGTTATTTTCTCTCATTCTATCTCCCCTCTCTCTGTTCATCTGTTTGGGTTGGAATGCTGCAACATAAAGGTGAAGTCTTTGCCCTTAACTTAACACTGTGTTACCAGAAACCAGGTGTAGCTAACCTGTGTGTACTTTAGTGTTTGAGCATATGTGTGTGTGTCTGTCCCTACATACCTAGTTATGTGTGTGTGTTTCATAGTACGGGTGTGTGTGTGTCCATACAACTGTTTTGTAAAGCTCAGAGCAGGATTCGAGTGGTGCATCACGTAGGTTCATCTGGTTCTGCCTTCTCTCCTATGTGGACATTTAGGTTGTTTCCCAACGCCACGCACCTCTCCTTCCCAGCACACAGATTACTGAGCTGATACACCACGACATGCCTTCCAGACACCAAGATAATCAACCTCCTGTCACTTTATTTTGTAGAGTAAACATGACTGTTATCATGGTTATTGTAATGATTATCAACATCAGTACTATCATAATTATCATCATTGTTTTCCTCATCAGTAAGAATATTTGCGCGTTTGTCATAATTCGATTTTTCCCATCATTCAATTTCCTTCTTTTGTAATCCTACAATTATGATTCTATGAGATATGAATTAATTATCCCAGCAGGAAAGACAAATTCTACTCTCCATCTCAATGCATTATGCTAGGTCACGTACAGCATAAGAAGGGTAAATATATTGTTGAGGCGTGACTAAATATGCGTACACTTCGCAATTTACCATTGTAATAGACTGTTTAAGCAGGAGGAAATGAATCGATAGCATAAAAAGCTCAATAGGTCGTCAAGTGGTTGGAATTGTGATTTGCGAAGTGAGGGGAATTATAAATAACATCAATAACCATTAAAATGAATGATTGTTTTTTTCTTTCTCTCCCTCCCTCTACCTCTCCCTCCTTCTTCCTCTTCCTCTCCCTCCCTCTACCTCTCCCTCCTTCTTCCTCTTCCTCTCCCTCCCTCTTCCTCTCCCTCCCTCTACCTCTCCCTCCTTCTCCCTCTTCCTCTCCCTCCTTCTCTCTCTTCCTCTCCCTCCCTCTACCTCTCTCTCTCTCTCTCCTAAGGACCTTTGCATGATCTGATCTTCACATTACAGTTAGACACACATGCGCACACACACACACACACACACACACACACACACACACACACACACACACACACACACACACACACAATCAGCAATTATGAACCATTAGCAAACAGAATTATATATCGCTATAACCTCTACAGCTGATTCACTCTTAACAATAGCATAGTTAACAATGCACACACGTGAACACACACACACATTGCATCTATAGCAATAAGCTAATGAGGCCTAACGCACTGTACTTCTGCTCTCAGTAAACACATTCTTATAGCCACCGTAGGGACACAATCGCTCCCCGTGATCTCATTTTGAACTGTTTTAATTTCAAAAAGTGCTTTAATGACCTTCGCAGTGGTCCTCGCCACTCCACGGCTGTTGTGCAGTAAAATATTCCATTAGGAAATTGTACTGAAAAACCCAGCGGGATCATTACAGACCCAAACCCACACTTCTCTTGCTAGTGCTAGATTTTCAGAAAATAATAGAAACAAAATGGTTGTTTAGTGGAAACTGTCTGTATTGTCTTGCTGACCTTTTCATTTTCCTGTTGCTTTTATCGGGGGTTATTCTCACCATTACATGTCATCATCAGTATGGACGCCTGTTGTAGCACCATATGATAAGATCACATGTACCAGACGTGTACCAGATCACATCCCCTAGCCAGACAGGTACCAGATCCCATCCCCTAGCCAGACATGTACCAGATCACATCCCCTAGGCAGACGTGTACCAGATCCCATCCCCTAGGCAGACGTGTACCAGATCACATCCCCTAGCCAGACGTGTACCAGATCACATCCCCTAGGCAGACGTGTACCAGATCACATCCCCTAGCCAGACGTGTACCAGATCACATCCCCTAGCCAGACGTGTACCAGATCACATCCCCTAGCCAGACGTGTACCAGATCACATCCCCTAGCCAGACGTGTACCAGATCACATCCCCTAGACAGACGTGTACCAGATCACATCCCCTAGACAGACGTGTACCAGATCACATCCCCTAGCCAGACATGTACCAGATCACATCCCCTAGCCAGACGTGTACCAGATCACATCCCCTAGGCAGACGTGTACCAGATCACATCCCCTAGCTAGACATGTACCAGATCACATCCCCTAGCTAGACATGTACCAGATCACATCCCCTAGCCAGACATGTACCAGATCACATCCCCTAGCCAGACGTGTACCAGATCACATCCCCTAGCCAGACGTGTACCAGATCACATCCCCTAGCTAGACATGTACCAGATCACATCCCCTAGCCAGACGTGTACCAGATCACATCCCCTAGCCAGACGTGTACCAGATCACATCCCCTAGCTAGACATGTACCAGATCACATCCCCTAGCCAGACGTGTACCAGATCACATCCCCTAGCTAGACATGTACCAGATCACATCCCCTAGCCAGACGTGTACCAGATCACATCCCCTAGCCAGACGTGTACCAGATCACATCCCCTAGCTAGACATGTACCAGATCACATCCCCTAGCCAGACGTGTACCAGATCACATCCCCTAGCCAGACGTGTACCAGATCACATCCCCTAGCCAGACGTGTACCAGATCTCATCCCCTAGCCAGACATGTACCAGATCACATCCCCTAGCTAGACATGTACCAGATCACATCCCCTAGCTAGACATGTACCAGATCTCATCCCCTAGCCAGACATGTACCAGATCACATCCCCTAGCCAGACATGTACCAGATCACATCCCCTAGCCAGACGTGTACCAGATCACATCCCCTAGCCAGACGTGTACCAGATCACATCCCCTAGCCAGACATGTACCAGATCACATCCCCTAGCCAGACATGTACCAGATCACATCCCCTAGCCAGACATGTACCAGATCACATCCCCTAGCCAGACATGTACCAGATCACATCCCCTAGCCAGACGTGTACCAGATCACATCCCCTAGCCAGACATGTACCAGATCACATCCCCTAGCCAGACATGTACCAGATCACATCCCCTAGCTAGACATGTACCAGATCACATCCCCTAGCCAGACGTGTACCAGATCACATCCCCTAGCTAGACATGTACCAGATCACATCCCCTAGCCAGACGTGTACCAGATCACATCCCCTAGCCAGACGTGTACCAGATCACATCCCCTAGCTAGACATGTACCAGATCACATCCCCTAGCCAGACATGTACCAGATCACATCCCCTAGCCAGACATGTACCAGATCACATCCCCTAGGCAGACGTGTACCAGATCCCATCCCCTAGCCAGACGTGTACCAGATCACATCCCCTAGCCAGACATGTACCAGATCACATCCCCTAGACAGACGTGTACCAGATCACATCCCCTAGCCAGACATGTACCAGATCACATCCCCTAGCTAGACATGTACCAGATCACATCCCCTAGCCAGACATGTACCAGATCACATCCCCTAGCCAGACGTTTACCAGATCACATCCCCTAGCCAGACGTGTACCAGATCATGTTTCTCTCATTCATTCAATATACAATATGATAACATTCCATCACTACTGTGATGGCATTTGTCACAACAATCTCATTCTGCTTGTATCATCCAGTATTTATTTGGGTACATTTAGTCATCATGGTAATCCCTACTGAACATATTCATCGCAACATATAGATCTGTTTCCCTTATGAACATATGCGTGTGTTCCTCAGAGAGCTCCTCATGGCTACCTCAGTGTATCTGGCTGTGAGCTATGCTGGCTGTATAGTAGGTCTGTCTCCCCTGACAGCGCTGACTGATCATCACACCTCTGTTCTCCTCTCTTTTGTTCTGATCTCAACCCAAAGACTTATCAGCAAACATCCACATGAACCACACACACAACATACACGCACACAACACACACACACACGCTAGGCTTTTGAGGACAACTCCTCTCAACTCCTCTCCTCAGAATACTGTGATTAACTCGGCTCCCCCCACACCCTGACTACATACATGCCAAACCTCCCATACCCCCCCCCATCCAAGCCCAATCCAAAGCAATGTGTGAAAAATCGAGACAGGTCTCACGACTGCCAGTCGTCGGGGGCCCTATCTCCCTTTCTATCTCTCTCTCCCTCTCTCTCTCTCTTTCCTCTCCCTGTCCCCCCTTTGCCAGGTCCTTGGCTCAACCCCTCAGTCTCTCCATCCATCTCTCCCTCGTATGGTTCCAGAGCCAGAGCAGGCCCTGTTAGTTGGCCCGCACCCCCCAGCACCAATGGAGACCAGATGCCTTTGGTTCTCTCTCCGCCTGTCACCGCTCCGCTCCGTCCCGACAGATGGAATTCCTATCAGTCTGGCCCTCTCTCTCTCTCTCTCTCTCTATCTATCTCTCTCGCTCTCTCTCTCCCTCTCTCTCTATATATATATCTCTCTCTCTCTCTCTGTCTCTGTCTCTGTCTCTGTCTCTCTGTCTCTGTCTCTCTCTCCCTCTCTCTCTCTATATATATATCTATATATCTCTCTCTGTCTCTGTCTCTGTCTCTCTCTCTCGATGTATCTCTCTCGCTCTCTCTCGCTATATATATATATCTCTCTATCTCTCTCTCTCTATCTCTCTCGCTCTCTCTCTCTCGATGTTCCTTTGCCTATTAAGAGAGAGAAATATTGAGAAAGAGAGAGAGAGAGAGAGAGAGAGAGGAAAAGAGAAGGGAGAGAGAGAAGGCCTAGTCAGCCAGCCAACATGTGGGCCCAAGCCCAGGTTTTTCCTGAGCGACATTCTCTGTAATGTTCTGTCCTTGTAGAACATTGGGCTTCCTCCCCCTTTTATGAGATGCGGTTTTCCTGACTCCACCGCGCTTCCAGGAGACCCAGATGGAACCGCTAACACACACACAAACACACACACCTCCAATACGCTCCCAAACACTCCTCCCTCGTCCTCCTTCTATATTTTCCTCGCTCCATCTCTCAGGGACACAGGGGTAAGGGGAGGGGAGGTACAATGAGGCCGTTTTATTCAAATACCTGACATCTGGGCGCAGCAAAGGAATTTGTTAGAGGGGTAAAACCCGTGGCGCAAAGCAGGGGCCAGACTACCCAATATGCTACTTCCTGATTTATTTAATGAAGGATGTCCTCTGGCTAAACCAGCTGATGCGATTAACAAGGAGGAGAGAGAGAGGAATGAACAGGGAGCCAGGGCCAGCCACCACACGCAGACCAAACACACACAATAACAAATACAGACTCATAAACACACCCTCACTGGCTACCAAACGCACTCAAACACACCGATTTTCATGAAGGGGACTATTTTGTTGTTATTATAATGTAATTACATGTATGGAAGTGGTTCTTACATGGGTGAAGTCGTAATTGTATAGTATCCCCTAGAACCAGTACATGTGTCAGATAACCAGTACATGTGTCAGGTAACCAGTACGTGTGTCAGATAACCAGTACGTGTGTCAGATAACCAGTACGTGTGTCAGATAACCAGTACATGTGTCAGATACCCAGTACATGTCTCAGGTAACCAGTACGTGTGTCAGATACCCAGTACGTGTGTCAGATAACCAGTACGTGTGTCAGATACTCAGAGCGTGTGTCAGATACTCAGTACGTGTGTCAGATAACCAGTACGTGTGTCAGGTAACCAGTACGTGTGTCAGACACTCAGTACGTGTGTCAGATACTCAGTACGTGTGTCAGATAACCAGTACGTGTGTCAGGTAACCAGTACGTGTGTCAGGTAACCAGTACATGTGTCAGATAACCAGTACGTGTGTCAGATACTCAGTGCGTGTGTCAGATACTCAGTACGTGTGTCAGATACTCAGTACGTGTGTCAGATAACCAGTACGTGTGTCAGGTAACCAGTACGTGTGTCAGGTAACCAGTACGTGTGTCAGATAACCAGTACGTGTGTCAGACACTCAGTACATGTACTGGTTGTTCCTGCAGGGTCTGGCTGAGGCTCCCAACTGTGATAGAACAGGAATGTTTTTCTAATTTGAGTCAGATTTCATATTTGACTTGTTTTTTCCCTCCCCCTCTCCTTCTCTCTGTCTCTCACTCTGTCAACTGGAAGGTCATCCTATCTTCCATCCCTCCATCCCTTGCCTGAGAAACTTCCATTTTAGGTAGTCACGCTGCATGCAATTTTTCAGGACGTGATCTTCTTAACCCACCTCTCCTCTCCTCCTCCTCCTCTCTCCCCCTCCTCCCTCCTCCTCCTCCCTCCTCCTCCTCCTCCCTCCTCCTCCCTCCTCCTCCTCCTCCTCCCATCACCTCCCATCGTCTTGTAACCTGTTTTCTGTTATCTCTGGCCTGATGTCTCGGTCGGAGAGCGAGATGGACGGGGCGAAGTGATTCCTAAGGTGGAGGAATTTCTTCTCCGTCATATGGTTATGATTTTCAGGAGGGGGGTGGGGGACGTCAGGCTAGATTTGAGTTTTAAGGCTTAGGGTTGGCTCAGAGTGAGGAGTTGTTCAGCTCCAGGCAACATCAAAGGGGCCGGTGCACTGAATCAAGGTGATTTCTACACACACAATATGTGTCCCCGCCAGCTGCCCCAGTGCCCATGGTCTTATGGTTTCATTCCTTTTCGCTTTCACACGCTCCTCAGACAGGGTCAGAGATAGAAGGATGTGACTTGAGGCTGGAGGACTCGTGTGATGGAGGAGACCTCATTAGTACTAGACACCGTACTCTCCATAGATACTGTATGTGCTGTTAGCAGAAGCTCTTCACACCTGAACAAAGTTCGATATGACACACCGACCCTGTTCGTTGTATCACTGTAATTCCAGACCAATTCCTTCCCCTTATAACCTATATAATACGGATGAATATTGATCCAGAATGTATCCAGAATGTATACTGTTGTATGTAAGTGTGAGAATTCTCCCTGTCACTTTTCCCAGAGCACCTCAGAGCGGACTACAGTAAAGTAGGTAGGTCTTTACATCAAGGGCCTAACATCAGTGCAGCACATGCCAATCCATAGTCCCACTCTCCAATCCCAGAACCAAGCTTCAAATGGATTCAAGCTGGAAGGGAGGGGGGGGGGGGGGGGGTTATGCGCAGGTTACATCGTATGAAGGAATTTGGGAAGTAATTCCCCTTATATTGGATTTGGACCAGATTCTGACTCTCTGCCACAATGGAGCTTCAGCACGGCCCCATAGCCTGGGAGACAGAAACTAATCGTGATAAATTATGTGAAACCATTTAGATGTTATTCAGCGTTATCTAATAACACCTTGGCTATGACGTGACATCAGGTGGAAGTTGAGTTAAAAAGTTGCACCTCATAGTAAAAAGAGAGAAGTTTCTTTGAGGGCTTACAAGTGAAATGATCTATGTTTTTAGCAGTTAGATGCTGTGATCTTCTCAGCCCTCTGTGTGTGTGTGAGAGTGTGTGTGTATCCGCGTGTATTCGCATGTGTGTGTGTGTGTGTGTGTGTGTGTTTGTGAGAGTGTGTGTGTATCTGTGTGTATTCGCATGTGTGTGTGTGTGTGTGTGTGTGTGTGTGTGTGTGTGTGTGTGTGTATACATGTCAAAGCGTTGGACAGTAAAATCTGGGCCATTGTAAACATCTGCTACATCCCTTGTAAAGCAAACAGATGGAATCTTTTGAGTTATCTTGATTTCTTATAATGACAGGTATAATCAGATCACACTGCTGGTTTCACGAGCACCACTGATCATTGGTGTGTGTGGTGTGTGTGGTGTGTGCCTTCATTAGCCTGCCCAGGGGCCTGAGGTGAGCCCAACGCAGGCCTGCCATTGATCCTGTTAGCAGCAGAGGGCTGGGAGCACATTCAGGTCACGGCTGTAGTGCCGCTCTGCTCCTCTCCTCCGCTTTGATGCAGCTAGATTCTCTTCACATCACGCCCCCTGACACACAGCTCTCCTCTCTCTCCATCACTCTCTTTCTGTGTTCATGTCCTCCTTTTATTTCTCTCATTCTGTCCTCTTTCTGTCTGTCCCTTGTTAGCCGTCCCCTCGTTATGCTGTTTCACTCTGTCTTTTATCTTTCGCTGTTCTCTCCTTCCGTCTTCTCTCGTTCACTCCATCTTGCTCTCTGGTCCTCTCCTCTTCGACCACTTCTTTCTGTCCGCTGTCCTCTCTCTTTCATCTCTCTCTGCCCTCCTTTTCTCTCAACCCTGATTACCTCCTGCAGCCCCCTCCCTCCCTCAATCCCCCCTTCCTTCCCTCCCTCTCTCTCTCCAGCTGAGGAAGGATTGCTGAGGTTATCTGTGTGTGTACTCTGGCGTTCGCTGCAATGAAGTGCAGTTCTGTGTTGTTCTATTTAGCTTTCTGTGTTGTTGTTTTAACTCCGCCTCCCTGGATCCCCCCATGTACAGCACAGGGACACAGAGAGTTACTCTCTCTCTCTCTTTTTCACTCCTTCATCTTTGTCCTCTCCCTCCCTCTCTTTTTCTCTCTTTCTCCCTCTGTCTCTCGCTTCTTCACTTTCCTTCTCCCTCCCCAACAGTCCCTCTGGCTTAGTCTCTAGTCTGCTCCATGAATGTTTAGTATCTCATGGTGTTTTACTAGAGGTCACACTCCCATACTCTAGGACACACACACTCTATGTGGGCAAACAGACCTGCATTCAGTGGGAAGCTCCCTCTATTTCTCTCTCTTCTGTTTCTATTTCCTCTGTCTCTCCTTTCATCCCTCCAGCCCAGCAATACCGTCCTAATTGGATAATGATGGCCTGCCTCACCACAGAGGACGAACAACAAGCCAGTCAATTGAAAACCGATAACACAAACATTTATTTGAAGGGATGATCTCTCGACACTTAGTTTCATATATTTTATGTAATCATCTACAGCAGGGGTGTTCAACTCTGACCCTACGAGGTCCGGAGCCTGCTGCTTTTCTGTTCTACCTGGTGTCCCTGGTCTAAATCAGTCCCTGATCAGAGGGGAACAATGACAAAAAGCAGTGGAACTGGCTTCCAGTTCCAGAGCATCCAGTAGCCTAGCAGTTAGAGCGCTGGGCCAGTAACTGAAATTTAGCCTACGAGGAAAACACTGCCGATGTGCCCTTGAGCAAGGCACTTAACTCTAATTTGCTCCAGGGGCGTTGTACTACTATGGCTGACCCTGTAAAACAACACATTTAACCGTACCTATCCGGTGTATGTGATAATACTTTTGTTTTAAACATCATAATATAATATATATATTATTTTTTAGTACAGTGACAGCCAATGGATGCCTAAAATCACAGAGCAGGGTTTTAGTAAGGGCCTCATTACTGTAAACCTCCTCATGGGACCAGGCATGTAATGGGCATGAATTTCATCATCCTCATCGACTAATCTCCCCCACATTTACATGCATGGTGGTCACATTCATATTAGCAGAACGCTATATCAACCTAGCGGGATCCCAAAGTATATTAGTACTGTATACATGGTCAAATGTAAACCCATTCATACTCTATGGTGGATAGATAGAGTGTTGAACTGGGGCATACATGCGTTGGGAGGGCTAATGTGGCCCGGGGAGCGGCGTGAGGATGGGGAAATGATGTATTTAACATACATGGTAGATGGTCAGGTCTCCTAGCCCCCCCCAGGGGACCCAAGCGGTGGGTTTGATCAAGCTGAGCAGAGCCTACCTCTCTCCAACTCCCAGTGCTACCCCCTCCACCCCCTGAGCCCATCCCCCTTGCCCAAATCCCCTAAGACAGGGCCAACTTCAAAGCCACGCAGACAATCCTACAGCTTTATCCAAGATGCTGGTTGGATTCGCGCTGCTCTGTGTATTCCCACCTCTCTCTGCACTTTCTACACACACTCTCTCTCGCTGTCTCTCTCACTCTCACACTCTCTCTATTTCGCTCCCTCTCTCCCTCTCTCTCTGTCTCTCTTGCTCTCACACTCTCTCTATTTCGCTCCCTCTTCTCTCCCTCTCTCTCTGTCTCTCTCCATCCATAGCTGAGTGAGGGGTCCACCAGCCTACCCATGATCCTCCTCTGGCTCCCTCTGAGTACCACTAGGCAGTGATAATGACATAGAAAAGGAATATTCCTCCAGTATTAACGACATGTGCGATACACAACACCTTCATCCCCTTAATGGGATCCCTCGCTCCTACATTCGCCTTTCCCTTTTTTCTTCCTGTTGTGTCAGGGCCTGGGGGAATTCCCCTCAAAAGGGCCTAGTAGCGAGCATGGGCGCCCCGGTGCGGCTGCTACTCTCCCCCAGCGAGAAGCCCTCTCCAGCAGCCGCGTGTCTAATTGAGGCTGGGGATCCGCCGTCCTGCTGGAGGTTTTTCAAAGACGGACCATGTTATAATTACCACCTCCCTTCTTCTTCTTCCTTTCTCTCTCCGTTCCCTCCATCCATTTCTCTCCCCATCTCCTTCATAAGTTATAATATCCTGTGTGCGTTGCGTCGGAAGGGGAAATGGCCAGGGGATCAGAAGTGTCTATTGTAGTACCTTCCGTTCCTTCTGCTTTGTTGTTGTGGAGGGAAATTGAATTTTACTTCAAGGTCAGCGACACGGATGGCAAAGGTGTGAGAGCGTTGACGTTGTGATGCTGATCTCCTGAGAACATTGTCTCCTATTGATCTGTCAACAGTAGAGGAAAGGAGGAGGCAGACTGTCACTGCTGCTCTCACACAGGGACGGCCCTTTGCAGGTGGGGTTAAGGAGCTGTAAGGGGTCATCGTTAGTGTCCTAGAGGATCTTAGGGCACCTCCTTTCTCTACTGCACTAAGCAATTGACGGCCAGACATGTAGAATGAATATGGTTCCTGCATTCTACAATCAAAGGGGCCAGAGTCCCTCCCCAATACAGGGTACGTCTAGGGTACAGCTCCCTGAACAGTGCTGCAAAGGTTGTCCAGTCCTAAAATAGCACTGGGTTCCCAGATAGCACTAGAAAGTATGTGTAGTATTCCAGAATAGCTCCAGTGAGGCCCTAGTTTAGTTAACACTATCGCCTCACACACAAACTAGTGAATCACACACATGCTGCTGCACACACACAATCTCTCTCTCTCTCTGTCTCTCTCTCTCGTCTCTCTCTCTCCGTCTCTCTCTCTCCCCGTCTCTCTCTCTCCGTCTCTCTCTCTCTCTCTCTCTCCCCGTCTCTCTCTCTCATCTCTCTCTCTCTCTCTCTCTCTCAGTGTGAGTGTGTGTGTCACTTCCCGTGTGAATGGAAGCGTTTAGACACTTCACTGTGTCCTGACGTGAGCTGTAGCAGCCTCTACTCATAAAGTAGCAGGGAGGGAATGAGCTAGACAGGCTGGAGGGGAGTGGGACACATGGTGCATACAGGACCTCACACACACACCACACACTCACACTGTTGCTTGCATACACACAAGTTTATGGACTCACATCTGCATACACAAACAGGCTGCAAAGTGCATGCATCACATGCTCACACAGATTTTTTGCACACACACACACACACACACATACTGTTTCTCACACACTTCATAATTATAGTCGGACACATCTCTCACACACACCGGTATGACTGCGGTCCCGACTGCGTTGCCTCTCTCACCCTCTCGTCTTTCGCTGACTCCCAGCTGTGTTAGACTTATCCGCAGCGCCCCAGGAGGCTGTGATGTCATTGGCACGGGACGCGGTCCTAGACCACCATGTTCTCTTCTCTCATTGGTCAGACGATCCCCGGGTGAGCCAAACGTCCTCGCTCAGAAAACGCTAGACTGTATTAAAGCCACAGAATATGAATGAAGTAAGGAATAACAGAGGAAACGGGCGTTGGGGTTTTTGTGTGAAATGTGCTTGAGTCTTCACAATCCTTACCTGTGTGCTTGGCTTTCTTTCTCCCCCTCCTTTGCTCTCCCTTTTTCTCTCACTCTCTATCTAAACAGACTACACAACACCTTTGTAGCTTTCAGGCATATTGTCTTCACCTCTCTCTCCCCCTCTTTTTCTCTCTCTCCCCTCTCTCTATCTCTCTCTCTCTTTCTCGCTTTCCCTCTCACTCTCCTCTCTCGTTATCCTTGTCTCTGTGGCGTGTTGTGCACGACTGGCTTTATTAAGCGGGATGACCTGTCATGCAGGTGTGAGGCGAGGGTAAGGGTGAGGTGAGGGAGGGGAGTTGCTCTCTCCGGTCAGGAGACACACCGCCAATTGGTCTAGCTTCACTTCACCTCCGACAGGAGTAGAGGGGATGGAGGAGAGGGGGGGGGGGGGGGTGTCTTGGTTTAGGCCCTGCAGCCTGAGAGGGAAAGTAAGAGCCTTCCTCCTCACTCCTCAGCCCTGTAACAAGCAGAGAGAGGGAAAGAGAGAGAGAGACAGGAGGAGAAAGAGGTGAAGACATGGGGAGGGAAAGGACCTGTAGTGAGGAAATAAAGAGAGAGGAATTGTAGTGAGGAAAGAGAGAGAGAGGAACTGTAGTGAGGAAAGAGAGAGAGAGAGACAGGAACTGTAGTGAGGAGAGAGAGAGAGGAACTGTAGTGAGGAAAGAGAGAGACAGGAACTGTAGTGAGGAAAGAGAGAGACAGGAACTGTAGTGAGGAAATAAAGAGAGAGGAACTGTAGTGAGGAAAGAGAGAGAGGAACTGTAGTGAGGAAAGAGAGAGACAGGAACTGTAGTGAGGAAAGAGAGAGACAGGAACTGTAGTGAGGAAAGAGAGAGACAGGAACTGTAGTGAGGAAATAAAGAGAGAGGAACTGTAGTGAGGAAATAAAGAGAGAGGAACTGTAGTGAGGAAAGAGAGAGAGGAACTGTAGTGAGGAAATAAAGAGAGAGGAACTGTAGTGAGGAAAGAGAGAGAGGAACTGTAGTGAGGAAAGAGAGAGAGGAACTGTAGTGAGGAAATAAAGAGAGAGGAACTGTAGTGAGGAAAGAAAGAGGAACTGTAGTGAGGAGAGAGAGAGAGAGGAACTGTAGTGAGGAAAGAGAGAGACGGGAACTGTAGTGAGGAAAGAGAGAGAGGAACTGTAGTGAGGAAATAAAGAGAGAGGAACTGTAGTGAGGAAAGAGAGAGAGGAACTGTAGTGAGGAAATAAAGAGAGAGGAACTGTAGTGAGGAAAGAAAGAGGAACTGTAGTGAGGAGAGAGAGAGAGGAACTGTAGTGAGGAGAGAGAGAGAGGAACTGTAGTGAGGAAAGAGAGAGAGGAACTGTAGTGAGGAAAGAGAGAGACAGGAACTGTAGTGAGGAAAGAGAGAGAGACAGGAACTGTAGTGAGGAAAGAGAGAGACAGGAACTGTAGTGAGGAAAGAGAGAGAGACAGGAACTGTAGTGAGGAAAGAGAGAGAGGAACTGTAGTGAGGAAAGAGAGAGAGGAACTGTAGTGAGGAAAGCGAGAGAGGAACTGTAGTGAGGAAAGAGAGAGATGGGAACTGTAGTGAGGAGAGAGAGAGAGAGAGAGAGAGAGAGAGAGAGAGAGAGAGAGAGAGAGAGAGAGAGAGAGAGAGAGAGAGAGAGAGAGAGAGAGAGAGAGAGAGAGAGGGAGAGAGAGAGAGAGAGAGAGAGAGAGAGAGAGAGAGAGAGAGAGAGAGAGAGGGGGGAACGGTAGTGAGGAAAGAGAGAGATGGGAACTGTAGTGAGGAAAGAGAGAGACAGGAACTGTAGTGAGGAAAGAGAGAGAGGAACTGTAGTGAGGAAAGAGAGAGACAGGAACTGTAGTGAGGAAAGAGAGAGAGGAACTGTAGTGAGGAAAGAGAGAGACAGGAACTGTAGTGAGGAAAGAGAGAGAGGAACTGTAGTGAGGAAAGAGAGAGACAGGAACTGTAGTGAGGAGAGAGAGAGAGGAACTGTAGTGAGGAAAGAGAGAGACAGGAACTGTAGTGAGGAAAGAGAGAGACAGGAACTGTAGTGAGGAAAGAGAGAGGAACTGTAGTGAGGAGAGAGAGAGACAGGAACTGTAGTGAGGAAAGAGAGAGACAGGAACTGTAGTGAGGAAAGAGAGAGACAGGAACTGTAGTGAGGAAAGAGAGAGAGGAACTGTAGTGAGGAAAGAGAGAGGAACTGTAGTGAGGAGAGATAGAGAGTAACTGTAGTGAGGAAAGAGAGAGACAGGAACTGTAGTGAGGAAAGAGAGAGACAGGAACTGTAGTGAGGAAAGAGAGAGACAGGAACTGTAGTGAGGAAAGAGAGAGACAGGAACTGTAGTGAGGAAAGAGAGACAGGAACTGTAGTGAGGAAAGAGAGAGACAGGAACTGTAGTGAGGAAAGAGAGAGACAGGAACTGTAGTGAGGAAAGAGAGAGACAGGAACTGTAGTGAGGAAAGAGAGAGACAGGAACTGTAGTGAGGAAAGAGAGAGACAGGAACTGTAGTGAGGAAAGAGAGAGACAGGAACTGTAGTGAGGAAAGAGAGAGACAGGAACTGTAGTGAGGTGAGGTGAGAGAGAGAGAGAGAGAGAGAAATGGTAGTGAGGAAAGAGAGGGAACGATGCTGAAATGCAGGCCCTAGTGAAGAAAGCCTAATGAATTCAGATACAGCCTCTGCTGTTTTAACTGGGTATATTGGCATGGGCTTCAAGTGTTAGTTCTCGCTCATTTGCCCTGTCACATTTTCTTAAATGGCTTCTGCTCTGGCTAGATTTACTCTCTCTCTTTGTGTCTCTCTATCTCTGTCTCCCTCTTTCAACACTGATATTTTCATACTTTCTCAGTACTTCAACGAGGCAGGAGGCAGGTTTGTTTTGAACTAAGACATACATAGCTGTATCGGGTACCCCCCTTTCCCTCTCCTCTCTCTCCCTTGTCACCCAGAGAAACCCTCCAGCCCAACAGATCAGACAATGTTCTCTTCTTATTGTTGCTCTGACAGCGCTAATCTATACAATCAGATAGAAACCTCTACAAATAAAAACACTTCATTCCTTCTTCTCAGGACCCGAACAAGAAGCTTTAGGTGTCTTCTTCTCTTGTCCTCGCCGTGTTAATAAATCGTCAGTGCATTAAGTGGCGAGCAAATGGAATCAATTCATTCAGTTTTGGAGAGATGAATGCGGAGAACGAGGCGTGAAGCACCACTCTGTGTGTTTGGAGTGGCTAATTAGAACCCCCATTACCGGCCGTCTCAGCATGGTGTCTGGCTAGATTGTTTATTAGAGACAGGAGGAGAGAGGAGGGTAGAGGAGAGAGGAGAGGAATGAGGAGGAGAGAGGAGAGGAGGAGGAGAGAGGAGTGAGGAGGAGGGGAGAGGAACGAGGAGGAGGAGAGAAGCGAGGAGGGGAGTGGAGCGAGGAGGAGAGGAGAGGAACGAGGAGGAGGAGAGAAGCGAGGAGGAGAGGAGAGGAGAGGAGAGGAGAGGAGAGGAGAGGAGAGGAGAGGAGAGGAGAGGAGAGGAATGGGCAAGTACAGGGGTAGTGCATGCATGTACTTGCACGCACACTGGACCAAGGACTTACCACTAACATCAGACAGCAGCCCCACTAGAAAAAACACCCTTGTAAAAAGGGGGAAATAATACTTAAAACGTGGTACTCTGTGCCCAAGCCTGGCTCTTTCCCCTAAAGCCTGACTTATTAAACTGACTGGTAAGACCACCGACAGAGCTGAGCAGTCTCTGAAAAGGACAAGTTACTGTTCAGTCACAGAGGAAGTAAACAAGACATTACAGAGGGTCACCAGAAATATCTCCTCAACACTTGATGACACAACACCCCTCGGCTTGCACAGGGGTTACCGCCCATAGTGTCACTCTGATCCTGTGTGCTAGGCTAGCTACAATGTGGAACCCTTCTGGGAAAACAGAGTTGGGAGACGGTTCTGTCTGTTTCTTTCAGCCATGGCTAATGGTGCTAGCGCTACTTTGAGCATTTTATTCATTTAGCAGGCGCTCTTGTCCAGAGTGACTTAGAGTACTGAGCGCATTCATTTTCACTTGTAATGGTTCCCTGTGGGAATCAAACTCACGACCCTGGCATTGCAAGCACCATGCTCTAAACACTGAGCCACATGGGACCAGCTAGTGCTAATGTAGCTAAGAATAATGTAGCTGGCGATAATGTAGCTAGGAATAATGTAGCTGGCACCAATGTAGCTAGGAATAATGTATCTGGCGATAATGTAGCTGGCGCCAATGTAGCCGGCGTTAATGTAGCCGGCGTTAATGTATCTGGCGTTAATGTAGCTGGCAGTAATGTATCTGGCGCTAATGTAGCTAGGAATAATGTAGCTGGCGCCAATGTAGCCGGCGTTAATGTAGCCGGCGTTAATGTATCTGGCGTTAATGTAGCTGGCAGTAATGTATCTGGCGCTAATGTAGCTGGCGCCAATGTAGCCGGCGTTAATGTATCTGGCGTTAATGTAGCTGGCAGTAATGTATCTGGCGCTAATGTAGCTGGCGCCAATGTAGCCGGCGTTAATGTAGCCGGCGTTAATGTATCTGGCGTTAATGTAGCTGGCAGTAATGTATCTGGCGCTAATGTAGCTGGCGCCAATGTAGCCGGCGTTAATGTATCTGGCGTTAATGTAGCTGGCAGTAATGTATCTGGCGCTAATGTAGCTGGCGCCAATGTAGCCGGCGTTAATGTAGCCGGCGTTAATGTATCTGGCGTTAATGTAGCTGGCAGTAATGTATCTGGCGCTAATGTAGCCGGCGTTAATGTAGCCGGCGTTAATGTATCTGGCGTTAATGTAGCTGGCAGTAATGTATCTGGCGCTAATGTAGCTGGCGCCAATGTAGCCGGCGTTAATGTAGCCGGCGTTAATGTATCTGGCGTTAATGTAGCTGGCAGTAATGTATCTGGCGCTAATGTAGCTGGCGTTAATGTAGCTGGCAGTAATGTAGCTGGCAGTAATGTAACTGGCGCTAATGTAGCCGGCGCCAATGTAGCCGGCGTTAATGTAGCCGGCGTTAATGTAGCCGGCGTTAATGTATCTGGCGTTAATGTAGCTGGCAGTAATGTAACTGGCGCTAATGTAGCCGGCGCCAATGTAGCCGGCGTTAATGTAGCCGGCGTTAATGTAGCCGGCGTTAATGTATCTGGCGTTAATGTAGCTGGCAGTAATGTAACTAGCACTCCCCTTTTCCTTCCTCTCCCTAGTCCTCAGCCCCTGTCTCCTCCTCTCCTTTGTTGTCCCAAACCAATGACTGCATAGTAGGTGGTTGAAAGTAGGGAATGGTGTGATGTGGTGGAGGAGTGTAGTGGAGAGAGGGCAGTAATCACCAAAGACAACAGGCCTGCCTGAGGGGAGAGGATCGATAGACTGCCACAGGTGACTGACCTCAGCAAGCTCTCTCTCTCTCTCACACACACACACACACACACACACACACACACACACACACACACACACACACACACACACACACTTGCAGCAATACAGATAATTAGGTGCAGCTCTTCTCTCCAATACCCTCCAGTCCCTCTGTGTCTCACTCTTTATTTCACTCTTTAAAAGGGAATAAAACTCTAGCAGATTAGAACACTTAGATCTTTAAACAAAGGTATACTATACACTCTCTACCGTAGTATACTATACACTCTCTACCGTAGTATACTATACACTCTCTACCGTAGTATACTATACACTCTCTACCGTAGTGTACTATACACTCTCTACCGTAGTATACTTTACACTCTCTACCGTAGTATACTATACACTCTCTACCGTAGTATACTATACACTCTCTACCGTAGTATACTATACACTCTCTACCGTAGTATACTATACACTCTCTACCGTAGTATACTATACACTCTCTACCGTAGTGTACTATACACTCTCTACCGTAGTATACTTTACACTCTCTACCGTAGTGTACTATACACTCTCTACCGTAGTATACTATACACTCTCTACCGTAGTATACTATACACTCTCTACCGTAGTATACTATACACTCTCTACCGTAGTATACTTTACACTCTCTACCGTAGTGTACTATACACTCTCTACCGTAGTATACTATACACTCTCTACCGTAGTATACTATACACTCTCTACTGTAGTATACTATACATTCTCTACCGTAGTATACTATACACTCTCTACCGTAGTATACTATACACTCTCTACCGTAGTATACTATACACTCTCTACCGTAGTATGACGTGTATAGTGCACTCTCTCTACTGTAGTATACTATACACTCTCTACCGTAGTATACTATACACGCTCTACCGTAGTATACTATACACTATCTACCGTAGTATACTATACTCTCTCTACTGTAGTGTATAGTGTATAGTCCACTCTCTCTACTGTAGTGTATAGTGTATAGTCCACTCTCTCTACTGTAGTGTATAGTCCACTCTCTCTACTGTAGTGTATAGTCCACTCTCTCTACTATAGTGTATAGTCCACTCTCTCTACTGTAGTGTATAGTGTATAGTCCACTCTCTCTACTGTAGTGTATAGTGTATAGTCCACTCTCTACTGTAGTGTATAGTCCACTCTCTCTACTGTAGTGTATTGTCCACTCTCTCTACTGTAGTGTATAGTGTATAGTCCACTCTCTCTACTATAGTGTATAGTCCACTCTCTCTACTGTAGTGTATAGTGTATAGTCCACTCTCTCTACTGTAGTGTATAGTGAATAGTCCACTCTCTCTACTGTAGTGTATAGTGAATAGTCCACTCTCTACTGTAGTGTATTGTCCACTCTCTCTACTGTAGTGTATAGTGTATAGTCCACTCTCTCTACTGTAGTGTATAGTGTATAGTCCACTCTCTCTACTGTAGTGTATTGTCCACTCTCTCTACTGTAGTGTATAGTGTATTGTCCACTCTCTCTACTGTAGTGTATAGTGTATAGTCCACTCTCTCTACTGTAGTGTATTGTCCACTCTCTCTACTGTAGTGTATAGTGTATTGTCCACTCTCTCTACTGTAGTGTATAGTGTATAGTCCACTCTCTCTACTGTAGTGTATAGTGTATAGTCCACTCTCTCTACTGTAGTGTATAGTCCACTCTCTCTACTGTAGTGTATAGTGTATAGTCCACTCTCTCTACTGTAGTGTATAGTGTATAGTCCACTCTCTCTACTGTAGTGTATAGTGTATAGTCCACTCTCTCTACTGTAGTGTATAGTGTATAGTCCACTCTCTCTACTGTAGTGTATAGTGTATTGTCCACTCTCTCTACTGTAGTGTATAGTGTATAGTCCACTCTCTCTACTGTAGTGTATAGTCCACTCTCTCTACTGTAGTGTATAGTGTATAGTCCACTCTCTCTACTGTAGTGTATAGTCCACTCTCTCTACTGTAGTGTATAGTCCACTCTCTCTACTGTAGTGTATAGTGTATAGTCCACTCTCTCTACTGTAGTGTATAGTCCACTCTCTCTACTATAGTGTATAGTCCACTCTCTCTACTGTAGTGTATAGTGTATAGTCCACTCTCTCTACTGTAGTGTATAGTGTATAGTCCACTCTCTCTACTGTAGTGTATAGTGTATAGTCCACTCTCTCTACTGTAGTGTATAGTGTATTGTCCACTCTCTCTACTGTAGTGTATAGTGTATAGTCCACTCTCTCTACTGTAGTGTATTGTCCACTCTCTCTACTGTAGTGTATAGTGTATAGTCCACTCTCTCTACTGTAGTGTATAGTCCACTCTCTCTACTGTAGTGTATAGTCCACTCTCTCTACTGTAGTGTATAGTGTATAGTCCACTCTCTCTACTGTAGTGTATAGTGAATAGTCCACTCTCTCTACTGTAGTGTATAGTCCACTCTCTCTACTGTAGTGTATAGTGTATAGTCCACTCTCTCTACTGTAGTGTATAGTGTATAGTCCACTCTCTCTACTGTAGTGTATAGTGAATAGTCCACTCTCTACTGTAGTGTATTGTCCACTCTCTCTACTGTAGTGTATAGTGTATAGTCCACTCTCTCTACTGTAGTGTATTGTCCACTCTCTCTACTGTAGTGTATAGTGTATTGTCCACTCTCTCTACTGTAGTGTATAGTGTATAGTCCACTCTCTCTACTGTAGTGTATAGTGTATTGTCCACTCTCTCTACTGTAGTGTATAGTCCACTCTCTCTACTGTAGTGTATAGTCCACTCTCTCTACTGTAGTGTATAGTCCACTCTCTCTACTGTAGTGTATTGTCCACTCTCTCTACTGTAGTGTATAGTGTATTGTCCACTCTCTCTACTGTAGTGTATAGTCCACTCTCTCTACTGTAGTGTATAGTGTATTGTCCACTCTCTCTACTGTAGTGTATAGTCCACTCTCTCTACTGTAGTGTATAGTCCACTCTCTCTACTGTAGTGTATTGTCCACTCTCTCTACTGTAGTGTATAGTGTATTGTCCACTCTCTCTACTGTAGTGTATAGTGTATAGTCCACTCTCTCTACTGTAGTGTATAGTCCACTCTCTCTACTGTAGTGTATAGTGTATTGTCCACTCTCTCTACTGTAGTGTATAGTCCACTCTCTCTACTGTAGTGTATAGTGTATTGTCCACTCTCTCTACTGTAGTGTATAGTGTATAGTCCACTCTCTCTACTGTAGTGTATAGTGTATTGTCCACTCTCTCTACTGTAGTGTATAGTCCACTCTCTCTACTGTAGTGTATAGTGTATTGTCCACTCTCTCTACTGTAGTGTATAGTGTATAGTCCACTCTCTCTACTGTAGTGTATAGTCCACTCTCTCTACTGTAGTGTATAGTCCACTCTCTCTACTGTAGTGTATAGTGTATAGTCCACTCTCTCTACTGTAGTGTATAGTGTATAGTCCACTCTCTCTACTGTAGTGTATAGTGAATAGTCCACTCTCTCTACTGTAGTGTATAGTCCACTCTCTCTACTGTAGTGTATAGTGTATAGTGTATAGTCCACTCTCTCTACTGTAGTGTATAGTGAATAGTCCACTCTCTCTACTGTAGTGTATAGTCCACTCTCTCTACTATAGTGTATAGTCCACTCTCTCTACTATAGTGTATAGTCCACTCTCTCTACTGTAGTGTATAGTGTATAGTCCACTCTCTCTACTGTAGTGTATAGTGAATAGTCCACTCTCTCTACTGTAGTGTATAGTCCACTCTCTCTACTGTAGTGTATAGTGTATAGTCCACTCTCTCTACTGTAGTGTATAGTGTATAGTCCACTCTCTCTACTGTAGTGTATAGTGTATTGTCCACTCTCTCTACTGTAGTGTATAGTGTATAGTCCACTCTCTCTACTATAGTGTATAGTCCACTCTCTCTACTGTAGTGTATAGTGTATAGTCCACTCTCTCTACTGTAGTGTATAGTGAATAGTCCACTCTCTCTACTGTAGTGTATAGTCCACTCTCTCTACTGTAGTGTATAGTGTATAGTCCACTCTCTCTACTGTAGTGTATAGTCCACTCTCTCTACTGTAGTGTATAGTGTATAGTCCACTCTCTCTACTGTAGTGTATAGTCCACTCTCTCTACTGTAGTGTATAGTGTATAGTCCACTCTCTCTACTGTAGTGTATAGTGTATTGTCCACTCTCTCTACTGTAGTGTATAGTGTATTGTCCACTCTCTCTACTGTAGTGTATAGTGTATAGTCCACTCTCTCTACTGTAGTGTATAGTCCACTCTCTCTACTGTAGTGTATAGTCCACTCTCTCTACTGTAGTGTATAGTGTATAGTCCACTCTCTCTACTGTAGTGTATAGTGTATTGTCCACTCTCTCTACTATAGTGTATAGTCCACTCTCTCTACTGTAGTGTATAGTGTATAGTCCACTCTCTCTACTGTAGTGTATTGTCCACTCTCTCTACTGTAGTGTATAGTGTATAGTCCACTCTCTCTACTGTAGTGTATTGTCCACTCTCTCTACTGTAGTGTATAGTGTATAGTCCACTCTCTCTACTGTAGTGTATAGTCCACTCTCTCTACTGTAGTGTATTGTCCACTCTCTCTACTGTAGTGTATAGTGTATAGTCCACTCTCTCTACTGTAGTGTATTGTCCACTCTCTCTACTGTAGTGTATAGTGTATTGTCCACTCTCTCTACTGTAGTGTATAGTGTATAGTCCACTCTCTCTACTGTAGTGTATAGTGTATAGTCCACTCTCTCTACTGTAGTGTATAGTGTATAGTCCACTCTCTCTACTGTAGTGTATTGTCCACTCTCTCTACTGTAGTGTATAGTGTATTGTCCACTCTCTCTACTGTAGTGTATAGTGTATAGTCCACTCTCTCTACTGTAGTGTATAGTGTATAGTCCACTCTCTCTACTGTAGTGTATAGTGTATAGTCCACTCTCTCTACTGTAGTGTATAGTGTATTGTCCACTCTCTCTACTGTAGTGTATAGTCCACTCTCTCTACTGTAGTGTATAGTCCACTCTCTCTACTGTAGTGTATAGTGTATAGTCCACTCTCTCTACTGTAGTGTATAGTGAATAGTCCACTCTCTACTGTAGTGTATTGTCCACTCTCTCTACTGTAGTGTATAGTGAATAGTCCACTCTCTCTACTGTAGTGTATAGTGTATAGTCCACTCTCTCTACTGTAGTGTATAGTGTATAGTCCACTCTCTCTACTGTAGTGTATAGTGTATAGTCCACTCTCTCTACTGTAGTGTATAGTGTATAGTCCACTCTCTCTACTGTAGTGTATAGTCCACTCTCTCTACTGTAGTGTATAGTGTATAGTCCACTCTCTCTACTGTAGTGTATAGTGTATTGTCCACTCTCTCTACTGTAGTGTATAGTCCACTCTCTCTACTGTAGTGTATAGTGTATAGTCCACTCTCTCTACTGTAGTGTATAGTCCACTCTCTCTACTGTAGTGTATAGTGTATAGTCCACTCTCTCTACTGTAGTGTATAGTGTATAGTGTATAGTCCACTCTCTCTACTGTAGTGTATAGTGTATAGTCCACTCTCTCTACTGTAGTGTATAGTGTATAGTCCACTCTCTCTACTGTAGTGTATAGTCCACTCTCTCTACTGTAGTGTATAGTGTATAGTCCACTCTCTCTACTGTAGTGTATAGTCCACTCTCTCTACTGTAGTGTATAGTGTATAGTCCACTCTCTCTACTGTAGTGTATAGTGTATAGTCCACTCTCTCTACTGTAGTGTATAGTGTATAGTCCACTCTCTCTACTGTAGTGTATAGTCCACTCTCTCTACTGTAGTGTATAGTGTATAGTCCACTCTCTCTACTGTAGTGTATAGTCCACTCTCTCTACTGTAGTGTATAGTCCACTCTCTCTACTGTAGTGTATAGTCCACTCTCTCTACTGTAGTGTATAGTCCACTCTCTCTACTGTAGTGTATTGTCCACTCTCTCTACTGTAGTGTATTGTCCACTCTCTCTACTGTAGTGTATAGTGTATAGTCCACTCTCTCTACTGTAGTGTATAGTGTATAGTCCACTCTCTCTACTGTAGTGTATAGTCCACTCTCTCTACTGTAGTGTATAGTGTATTGTCCACTCTCTCTACTGTAGTGTATAGTGTATAGTCCACTCTCTCTACTGTAGTGTATAGTGTATAGTCCACTCTCTCTACTGTAGTGTATAGTGTATAGTCCACTCTCTCTACTGTAGTGTATAGTCCACTCTCTCTACTGTAGTGTATAGTCCACTCTCTCTACTGTAGTGTATAGTGTATAGTCCACTCTCTACTGTAGTGTATAGTGTATAGTCCACTCTCTCTACTGTAGTGTATAGTGTATTGTCCACTCTCTCTACTGTAGTGTATAGTGTATAGTCCACTCTCTACTGTAGTGTATAGTGTATAGTCCACTCTCTCTACTGTAGTGTATAGTGTATTGTCCACTCTCTCTACTGTAGTGTATAGTCCACTCTCTCTACTGTAGTGTATAGTGTATAGTCCACTCTCTCTACTGTAGTGTATAGTCCACTCTCTCTACTGTAGTGTATAGTGTATAGTCCACTCTCTCTACTGTAGTGTATAGTCCACTCTCTCTACTGTAGTGTATAGTCCACTCTCTCTACTGTAGTGTATAGTCCACTCTCTCTACTGTAGTGTATAGTCCACTCTCTCTACTGTAGTGTATAGTGTATAGTCCACTCTCTCTACTGTAGTGTATAGTGTATAGTCCACTCTCTCTACTGTAGTGTATAGTGTATAGTCCACTCTCTCTACTATAGTGTATAGTCCACTCTCTCTACTGTAGTGTATAGTGAATAGTCCACTCTCTCTACTGTAGTGTATAGTGTATAGTCCACTCTCTCTACTGTAGTGTATAGTGTATAGTCCACTCTCTCTACTATAGTGTATAGTCCACTCTCTCTACTGTAGTGTATAGTCCACTCTCTCTACTGTAGTGTATAGTGTATAGTCCACTCTCTCTACTGTAGTGTGTAGTGTATAGTCCACTCTCTCTACTGTAGTGTATAGTGTATAGTCCACTCTCTCTACTGTAGTGTATAGTGTATAGTCCACTCTCTCTACTGTAGTGTATAGTGAATAGTCCACTCTCTCTACTGTAGTGTATAGTGTATAGTCCACTCTCTCTACTATAGTGTATAGTCCACTCTCTCTACTGTAGTGTATAGTGTATAGTCCACTCTCTCTACTGTAGTGTATAGTGTATAGTCCACTCTCTCTACTGTAGTGTATAGTGTATAGTCCACTCTCTCTACTATAGTGTATAGTCCACTCTCTCTACTGTAGTGTATAGTGTATAGTCCACTCTCTCTACTGTAGTGTATAGTGTATAGTCCACTCTCTCTACTGTAGTGTATAGTGTATAGTCCACTCTCTCTACTGTAGTGTATAGTGTATAGTCCACTCTCTCTACTGTAGTGTATTGTCCACTCTCTCTACTATAGTGTATAGTGTATAGTCCACTCTCTCTACTGTAGTGTATAGTGTATAGTCCACTCTCTCTACTGTAGTGTATAGTGTATAGTCCACTCTCTCTACTGTAGTGTATAGTGTATAGTCCACTCTCTCTACTATAGTGTATAGTCCACTCTCTCTACTGTAGTGTATAGTGTATAGTCCACTCTCTCTACTATAGTGTATAGTCCACTCTCTCTACTGTAGTGTATAGTGTATAGTCCACTCTCTCTACTGTAGTGTATAGTGAATAGTCCACTCTCTACTGTAGTGTATTGTCCACTCTCTCTACTGTAGTGTATAGTGTATTGTCCACTCTCTCTACTGTAGTGTATAGTGTATAGTCCACTCTCTCTACTGTAGTGTATAGTGTATAGTCCACTCTCTCTACTGTAGTGTATAGTGTATAGTCCACTCTCTCTACTGTAGTGTATAGTGTATAGTCCACTCTCTCTACTGTAGTGTATTGTCCACTCTCTCTCTCTCTGTCTCTCTCTCACACACACAGATCAGGCACTGCCTTTCTTATCACCTCTCCATCACTCTGCACGCTGCTGCACAGAGGAATGTACCCCCCCCCCACAACACACACACTCACATGCATACTCAGACAATCACGTGGACACACACTCACAGAGATGATTCACCCTCTACATAAACCAAGATAAGAGCAGGAACGTCCCTAGTCAAGCCCCGAGAGTCACACTGTCATTACCCAGAGACCACAGTCGCGTGGTAGGGGGTGTGTGGGAGAGAGATAGTATGTTTACAGTCTGTGTGTGCACATGAATGTGTGTGTATGCTTGCATGTGTGTGTTTGTTCACAGTTTAGCATGTCACCAGCGTCCCCCACCATGTGAGCTCACCAGTGTCAATGTCAGAGAGAGAGGTGTTAAACACCTTTCCTCCCACTCTGCAAAACACAACGCCACTTCCTGTGATAAACATATAGCCACAGCATACGGATCTGACAGTGACTTAACAATGTGATTATTACAACACCCAACCCATGAAGTGCCAACAGCTACTGACTGTATTGACACATTGAAATTCCCTCCCAATCAACTCCAGGAGTCGCTATGAGTAGAAACCACGCAGCCATCCCAGCCCTGTTGATGTGGGTAGAACTCTGTCTCACCCCTCGCCCCTGATCCTTGACAAAACCCACGCCCATTCAAGTGACAAACTACAAAGCGCTTCTCGTCAAGACGCTAGTTCTCCGCTGTGCTACTGTGCCGTGCCGCCAAATCTAATTACAGACTAGTGAATTTCCGGGATCACTTTCAGATCCAGTCTCCTTAATTCTGGAAGCTCTGCTCCCAGTATCCCCCCAGGTTTTGAGTTTCGTCACATTTGGATTTCTCTCACATTCCCGAGGTTTAAAAAGCACAGGGAATCCTAGAGAGGCTTTGTCTCTCTCATTGCCTTTCAGTGAGGCTTGTCGAGGAGTCAGTTAGAAGGCAATTATACCATAGAAAGTGTTGTTCGGCTCGACCTGTGAAAGGGTGTGTGTGTGTGTGTGTGTGTGTTAGATCTCGTTACTTATGCGTTATTCACAAGTCTTTTAGCAGCCTTAAACAGCCTTAGGCCTTGGTGTGTATCCACCAAAATGTGCCAGTAGTGACATCGAGAACTCAACATGCTTGTATTCATGTTACAAGGTTCAATCTATGATTGATTAACGACATGCAAAACAAACCCAACACACACAGAGACACATTATGTATGTGGGTATGCTGGGGCATGAGCAAGTCAAAAACCATGATCTCATCAAAGATGTTTAAAGTCTCCCAAGAGTGAGTATTCCTCTTTTGTGGATTGACTGTTCCTCTCAGTTCCCACTGGCGGTGTAACGCTGGAATGTTTCCCCCCCATCATTCCATAGCATTGTGACTGCATCACTTAGTTCCCTCTGAGTTGAGGGAGCAGCCTTAGAGAAATATGTTTGGGCCAGAAGTCTGTGCTGTTATCAGAGATGGAGACGCGTCCACCTTCCCCTTTATGGGCATGTTTAGCTAATCTCACTTCTGGCCCCGCTTTTAAGTCGAAACAGGTGTTGCGCTGCTAATGCTACGCTAACCGCCATCAGCAAGCACTTCACCCCAAAGTCTTCCTCTCATTGTTTTCTTTTCAGATTCCACCATGTTGTTTGACTAAGGGGCCGAAACTATAAACTCCTCTTTTGATTTGAGAGTTGTTGAAGGGAGTTTTTTTTTTAAGATCTTAAGTCTATTGATAAGAGATGTCTCTTCACAGTAGCAGTCTAAAGTGCTGTTGTTTTGTGAGGGACCTTTAGAGGCCTGACTTGGTTCTACAGCGTGGCTCTTTAGGTTCCCCGTGAGCGTACATAGAAGACGTTACGATGTGCCACGGGGCGTTTTAAGTTCACAGGCAACAAACGCACCATGGGAGGGAGGGAGGGAGGGAGGGAAAGAAGGAAGGAAGGAAGGAAGGGAGGGAAGGAGGGAGGGAGGGAGGGAGGGAGGGAGTGAGTGAGTGTCTGGACTGCATGTTACAGACATGTGGGGAACACCCTGTGAGCGCTGGGTTCAATTTGAAGCGAGAGCCCCGATAAGAACTGATCACCATTTATGTGTGTGTGTGCGTCTGTGTGTGAATGTGTGTGTGTCTGAAAGAAAGTGCAGCCTGGCTGTAAAAGTGATATAAAGCAAAAATCTATCCGGCACGCTAACCCACCCGGTCCCCTCTCTCCTCCTCCATGTCTGAGGATAGACAGATTAAAGGAGCAGCCGTGTCTGACCAGTGAAAAGACACCATCTCTCAGGGATGAGGAGTGCCAAGCTCCACACCCCGGCCAGACTCTAGTCGTCCACTCTCTGTCTCACTCACCTCTCTTTCACTACTTCTATGGCCGTCTCTCTCTCCCTCTGTCCCCCTTCTCTCTCCCTCTGTCCCCCTTCTCTCTCCCTCTGTCCCCCTTCCCTCTCCCTCTGTCCCCCTTCCCTCTCCCTCTGTCCCCCTTCTCTCTCCCTCTGTCCCCCTCCTCTCTCCCCCTTGGTACATGCACTCCTCAACCCCCAAGCTCTCCCATCCATCCAGGTCCTGAGCTGAGCTTCCCTGGACCCATCCCCAGGCCCCTGGTCCCCAGCCCAAATGGGAGAACTCCAGTTAGCCCCCCTTGAGAGCCCATTTGGCCCCCATCCACATCCCAGGCCTCAGCCCACTCATAAGCCCACATTACACCTTGATTTACTGTTATTCCTCCTGGAGGTATGTGCGGCGGTGAGCAGTGACATCAAAAAGCCTGAGCAGACCCCCCCCCCCCCCCCCGCCTCATCCCCCCTCCCATTCCCCTAACCACGTCCAAGTCTTACATAAAAAAGAAGGAAAAGATTAAATAACTAAAAACAAAAGACCAGGGCTTAAGACTTCCATACTGAGTGTGTGTGTGTATGTGGGGGGGGGGGGGGGGGGGGGTGTATGCGTGCCTGTCTGGGAGTCCATCTCTCTGGACAGAAACACGTCCTCTGGGTCGGCCGGTCCGACGGACTTGGAAACAGTAGAGACGAATGTGACACGGCGGTGGAAATTTATACGGCAGGTTTAGGGAGCGTTGTCTAATGGACAGTAAATCTGGAGTGGGGAACACCGTTACCTCTCTTCTCTCCTCCGTCTCTTTTCACTGTGTTTTTAATCTCTGCTTCTCGTAAGCCTTTGTTGTAGTCGTGATATGACTGACACCTCTCACCACTGGAGGGAGAGAGGGAGGGAGGGAGGGAGGGAGGGAGAGAGAGAGAGAGAGAGAGAGAGAGAGAGAGAGAGAGAGAGAGAGAGAGAGAGAGAGAGAGAGAGAGAGAGAGAGAGAGAGAGAGAGAGAGAGAGAGAGAGAGAGAGAGAGAGAGAGAGAGAGAGAGAGAGAGAGAGAGAGAGAGAGAGAGAGAGAGAGAGAGAGAGAGAGAGAGAGAGAGAGAGAGAGAGAGAGAGAGAGAGAGAGAGAGAGAGAGAGAGAGAGAGAGAGTGTTTTGATGCCTGCCCTCATAATGTTTTACAAGTTGTAATGATTTGGCATTGGCGAGCAATCATGAAAAACAAATCAAAGGCAGTGAAACATTTATTACAAATACAAATATCTTTCCAGTAAAACAAAAATAACTGGAAAAGATATGCTTTGATAAAGTATGTGAACTCAACACACATAATGAAGTGACCCTGCCTATGCGCTTCACAAAGTGTGTTGTGATTGAGGCTATCCACCACGGGTGTCATGTGACTTTAGCTGTATTGCTAATGTGCTCTGCGCTTGCCTATCTAAATCATCATGTGTTTGTGATCCAAGGTGAGGCGCCAGTGGTTTAGTGTTGCTGTAGATTATAAATGTCTTCAATGGCACTGCCTTCATTAATAATGCAGTAACCCCCACCCCATCCCCACCCCCATCCCATCCCCACCCCCTCCTCACCCCCTCCTGATGTGCAGTGAGTGGCCCCGTCCGTCCAGTGAGGGCTGATGGGAGTGACAGGTAAATTAGCCACCATACTGGATCCATTTCCCTGTGTCCGCCCCAGGTCACCCCAGCCACTGAGAGGACAGGAGAGAGGAGAGCGTGGAGCAGGGCAGGTACTAGAAGGGCAAGACAGGGAAAGAGAGAAAGGGATTGGAGGAGGGTTTGGACAGTCAACCTCCACCTGCCCGTTGCCCATAATTCATGTCCCGACAGTGAACACCAGTAAGATGACAGGGCTGTGTGTGTGTGTGTGTGTGTGCGAGCACCTTGCGTTTATGTCTCTGTGTGTAACATGATGACAGCCCTATACGTCAGCTGGGTCAGATAAGGAGTGTGCATCTCAGGTTTGTTGGCCGGGGTAGTGTGTGTGTGTGTTGGGGGGGTGACAAGTGAAGGGGTGAAGATAGCGTCGTGTACAGTAGTTAACGCTGCTCATCTCGCCACTTCATCGGCAAGTCGTGGGGACATCTGGTCTGTGTTTCTCCCACCAGCGCTGCTGCACACCAAATGAGAGCCGACAGATGCCGGGGCCACCGGGGCCACCGGGGCCTCTCTCTTTCTCTCGCCATCCCTCTTTCAATTCCATTCAGTAGACTTTATTAACATGGCAAGTTAAATGACTTACATTGTCAAAGTCGACATATATCAAAACATGGTGGGACCAACAGCAATAAGGCATCAATACTAATAGTAGTAGTGGAAATGGGATCATGAGAATGACTATACATTAAAGCAATAGTAGTAGACCAGTCTCAACCTGACTGAGAAGACACATGACATGGTATGAAAGACAAAACAAAACCTAAAAGAGAAATATTGTTGACATTACATTGCAGTCTTTCCTTCTCTCACCCCGAGCACTCTCTCTCTCTCTCTCTCTCTCTCTCGCCCGCTGCACACTTCCTTTTCCCGCGCGTCAGAATCAGGCCTGCGTCTTGCTGTCACATCTGGGTGATAGAGAGGAGGAGGAGGAGGGAAAAGGAGGAGAGGAGACAGTGCATCTTGCCAGAGCTTGTGTTTTCTTTCTTTTTGTTACAGTGAAAGAGGAGTGAGTGAGCCTCTCTTTGAGGGAGGGAGAGAGAGAAAGAGAGAGACTCGACACGTGTGAGTGTGTGATCTGTCACAGCGCTACAGAGAGCCGCTGCTAGGGTAAAGCCCCTTTAGGGTGACAGCATGATGAGAAGGGTACGAGTGTTACCAACGAGGGGTACCAACGCACCCCTCCCTGCTCTGCCTCTCCTTTCCGCTCCAGCTCTCATTAACCCCAAACACTGATTGCCCCTAGGACTCCCTTCCACTAATTAGAGGAGAGAAATATGTCTGTCTCCACACACACTGTGATGCTGACAGACAGCTTGCTATAGGTGTGACAGAGAATGAAAGCCTTGTCTACTGTGTCTACTGTTGTTCAGTTCAGACATGTTAGCATCCGCCGGGAGAGGCCCAGCAGGCGACAGCTAACAGCTAGCAAGACTGACACAACCATCACACAACCATCACACAACCATGATCATCCTTTTAATGGAGGCAGTCCATTACCACCCCCTTTTAATGCCTACTTCTTCATTTAGCCGTACTCTCACCACGACATCATAAGAAGGGAATGTGAGACAATAAAATAAATAGTGTCTTGCCTCAGCAGCTACTTCCTATTATTTAAAGGTGATTCTTTGTTGCAGTTTATGGAACGTTGTGTTGTGATTGGAAGGTAGATTTATCTGAAGGCTGCAGTTTAAAACCGGCTTCTTTGTTTTGATCAGTTAGGACTCTCTGCAGTGGATCATCTATTCCCTTTGAATGTGTCTTTAAAAAGTGGTGAGTGTGTGTGTGAGGTGTGTTTATGTCGATGTGTGGGCGCGTGTGTGTGAGCGAGAGTGTCCATACTCTACGTTCACGAGGCTAAAACGACACACACACACACAATGGCTCTTCCGGAGCTCCTTGGCGCATTAAGGTTCTATTGACAGGGGAGACTCTTGTCTGCGCTTCTCTTTCAGCACGGCCGTCCTAATAGCACTTTGACATCTCCATTCTCCATTCAGAAAGCTTTTGTGTTCCGGGGGGACATTTGTGAATAGAGAAAAGGGCCCTCTCTCTTTCTCTCTGTCTCTTTGTGTTTTACACGCTGTTAGGGTCTTGTGCTAGCAGACACAAACATGTTGTGGGAGTTGTACAGCAAATAGCCATTTGTACCTGGCCCGGACCTGGGGAGTTAGTAGAGAGAGAAGGAGGAAGGGGGATGGAGGGATGGAATGAGAGGAAGAAGGAGTGTTTAATAGCACTTGAGTACTAACCATAGATGTAGCCATCGTTCCCTGTGGACTGTAGAGGCCCCCTCTGCACCTTGGCATGACTTTTCACTTTAGCCCCCCACCCCTTCTCCTCCTCTCATCCCTCCCTCCCCCTTCTCCTCCTCTCATCCCCCCCTTCTCCTCCTCTCATCCCTCCCTCCCTCCCTCTTCCTTTCTGCCACCGTGTGCTTCAGTGACTCCATCTTTCTCTCTCATCACACAAAACACAACCGCCCCCCCAGAGAGCAGGGAGTAGAATGATTAGTTGACTGTGCCGGTTAGACTGTTGGGTGGATGGGTGCTGTGGTCGACCCAGACATGGGATCTGGGGTCATAAATAATTCCACCAGTGTGACAGAGAGCTACTTTAGTGTGTTAGGAACCAGCTAGCAGGGTCAAGGAAAGAGTCAGGTGGGTCATTAGACAATTTGTCAAGTAAATATGTGTGATTATGTGTTTCTATATGATATAGTCTAGATATTATAGAAATATGTAATGGGATAGTGATGAGGATAACCCTAAACCACCCATGCATAAAAATACATCATGCTTTGACAATGAGCCTGAGGTCACTTTCCAATACTCAGTTGGCTTGAAAGAGTCAACTTACATGGATTCAGTCCAGTGGTTTTTATGGAATTCTCAAGTACATTAGTATTGACAGATAAAAACACATGTAGCCAGTTGTATGCTCATATCAAGGGTCAATGTAAAGGTATTATAGACCAGTATACAGTATATTTCCATATATCTTTGACATGTTTGTCTCTGCTCTGTGACCAAATTGTGAGGTCATGAACAGACTCGAGAGACACACACACACACACACACACACACACACACACACACACACACCAAGATTGTAGAGCAGGAATGTTTTCCTCCCAGGTAAACCTGCCAAGCTGTAATGACCACCAGACCCAGAACCAAACTCTCTCTCATGGTTGTTTAGATCTCAAGACATCCCATATAGGACGTGTAGGAGAGAAATATAGCATTTAGGGAGGAACCAGAGCCAAGCAGCTTTGTTTGCCTAGTACCGTTCACACGCCAAACAAAATAATGTCTATAAGTTTGTGTTTATGTGTTGGCAAGACTTGAGGTGTTTGAGGAGATGAGAGAGAGTGTGTGTGTGTGTGTGTCCTAGCGTGCATGCATTTATGTGTGTGTGTGTGTGTGTGTGTGTGTGTGTGTGTGTGTGTGTGTGTGAGAGACAGAGAGAGAGCTGGACCAGCAGGAATGCAGTCTAGCGGTACACCTTACATGGCTGCTGTGCTTACAGGCCTGGTGCTGGTCTGACCTACCCTCTGAAGAATGCCCCCTGACTGTCAACCAACCCACCAGCCAGACAAAACCTAACGGGGAGACTGACTTTCACTAAGCAATGCAGCTCAGTGTGTTGAAGTGTGTGTGTGTGTGTGTGTGTATGGCGTCACGGTTAGCACCCGCTCCCATATGCTTTTACCTGTGGACACAGCAGCTGGCCTTCAGAGCCTTTTGAGTCGGACAGACAGACAGACAGACAGACAGACAGACAGACAGACAGACAGACAGACAGACAGACAGACAGACAGAATGACAGACAGTCGGACAGTCAGAGAGGAGTCCTTGTATTTCTCCATGGTGTTTAAAGGGATTACATCGCCCGGCGCTGTACTGCTCACTGCCCCTCCACTTCAAAGCAGCTAGCAGGCTGTGCCAGGGGCACACTGGCCCTCTCTCACTGCACGGCCCTGGCACACATCCCACATCTGCCCAGAGGGACTGCCAACGGCACACACATAGCCAGAACTGGCCCAGCATACCCTGTGTGTGTGTGTGTGTGTGTGTGTGTGTGTGTGTGTGTGTGTGTGTGTGTGTGTGTGTGTGTGTGTGTGTGTGCGTGTGTGTGTGTGTGTGCGTGTGTGTGTGTGTGTGTGTGTGTGTGTATGAGAGACAATTATCATTGAGGATTGTTTTTTTATCTCTCCAAACCTTGTACTTTTCTCCAAAGTCAACCACCTGCACACAGTAGTCCCTCCTCATCTGTAGGAGTATGTACAAACTGTCCTTAGATTAGCGATTAAAATAGCTTACTGTCACTAAGCCCTCATTTACCTCCACTGGCCCCAGAACAGTTGTCAAATCAACTCAGTACCACTGAGCCAGCCAGTCACGTCATGTTCCAAAAAACTTTATTGTCCATTTATGGTCAATTGGTATTTTGTCTTTGGCTTCCATGACAGGAAAGCTAAAAGTGGCAGTCAGACATGAGCTAAGGGTGCCAGTGAGGGACAAACAGTGCTTGGTACCTCAGCCAATGGGCTCCCAGCCATGTATCCAGTGACTCCACACAACTTCTGACTCCAATAGAGTTCATACACGTACCAAATGTGTCATGACACATACACAGATTCCCAGATGATTCATTTGGGCTGTGATGTGTTGACACGGTGTGATTCCTGACTAGAATCGAGCCATATGTTCTCTATAGTACCGCTACTAAAACCTGCTAAATCAAGATAAGCTCTTGGTGAAACTACCAAAACAAAGTAACAAAGAGAAGAAAAAGTGAGAGATATTCTTGGCTATATTTTCATTGACCTGTACTGAGTTTGGATGAATTTACATTAGGAGGAGATACGTTTACAGACATTCCCCTGAATAACTAAAACACCTAGTCAGATACCAGAAGGTAGTAAATCTGATTTGTGAACAAGCTAGATCAATATATGTCCATTGTGTTATAGTGGAAACGTTGCCCCCCCCCCCCCCCCCCCCCCCCCCCCCCCCCCCCCCCCTCTTGACCTCATCCTCACCTCACCTCTCCTTTCATCCAAAGCTGTGCTCCCGTCCCACTCTCTCTGTCAGGGTCCTGCCGTACACACAGACCAGCCATACCACCGTAATAGAATCAATCACACACAACTCAGACAAGGTGAGCAGCACGACATTTGACCCATAAACCCACCAACCCTCTGGCTGGTCAATATTCAAATAAAAAACACCACCACCTCATCCTCTCTTCCATTATCCACTAATTGTTTTCTAAATGATATCCACCCTCCTCTCCCTCTCTCTCCTCCTCTCCCCATTTACATTAGACAGTATATTTAAAGGAAGCAGGGAGTTAATTTCCCAGAACTCACCAGGAGCTCCCGTGAGGCTTCACTTCCCCTCTCCCCCGCCACCTCTACGCCGCAGACAGACCCGTTCCTTTAGCAGCTATCGCTAACACTAACACTAGCCACCCCGACAGACCTGAGAGGACCTGGACATTAGCTAATCCATATTTATTGCATCTGGTCCCTCTTCCCCCGGCTTGTAATTTGTATGGAGAGACATATTAGCGCTAACACGCTAGCCCTGGCAACAACAGGTTCAGACTGGTGTGAGATGCTACACGTCTGAATTGACTTAGCGTTAGCCTCGCGGGACCTAGCGGGAGGGAAGGTACTGGCTAGCAGGACTTGTCTGGCCGTATTGAGTTTCTGTGATGGCTGTTTAGCTTGTAGCTATGTGGGGGCAGAGGGGGGGAACAGAGGGTGCCCCGGCTCAATGAGTTTACTGACAGGAACCCTTAGACCACAGGGCCAGGGATCGATAGTCCCTGCACTGAACTACACAGCACCGCCAGACGAGACAGACCCAAACAATGGGGGATAGTATTACATTACACACAGTCACTCACAGACGTGTACTTACACACACATACATGTACTTACACACACTTACATACCGGTACATGTGTGTTCATACTGGATTTATTGATATGAAAATGCTTATGTCTCTGATTAACAGGCACGCATTGCCACACACACACACACACACACAGAGACACAGACACACACACACACACACACACACACACACACACACACACACACACACACACACACACACACACACACACACACACACACACAGACACACACACACACACAGACACGTCACCTCTGGAGGTTATGTTTTCCTCCCTTGGTCCTGGAACCTGGTCTCCAGGTGGTCCCATGTGTCCCTCTGAACAAACACTGTCTCCACTTCCTCCTGTGTCACAGGGCCAGCCCCAGACATTGTGTGGCCGCCGCCCACCGTGCAGCCCCGTGATTGGCCAGAGGGTCACGGAGTTGACATTTATTAAAGGAAGTTACACGGCCGGTTATGGGGAGCTGACAGTCCTCTCGTCACGTCTCTGGTCCCGCCAGGAATCACAGGGGTTTGGGTTTCTGCCTCCCAACAATAAAATAAACAATGAACTTGTTAAGGGCCTGTATGACCCTCTCAGGGCTCCCTATTGAACCAAAATGACAGCTTTCGTTTTGCAGCTCTGTGCCACTGGGATCTGTAGTTCTACCGGAGTAGAGTAGGAGAGCTAAGGCAGTGGAGCTAAGGTGGACTACATGTCGTCTGCCATAAAAACACATGTTGGGGTTTGGGAAAGGAGAACATTTGAAGTATTTCAAGGTAGTCCTTGAAAACCACAGAGAGTGGAACGCACACCACAAACCTGTGTATTATAGCAGCCTGTCATTTCACATATTGTAGCGCGACGGAATGAACGAGGGAACGAAGGAGGAATGGTGAAGCTAGGGGCTCTCCAGGGAGAAGAGGGTTTAGTAGACTGTGAGGAACAATGAAAATCAGAAAGTAGAAAAGTCCAGTGAAATGGACAGAGTGTTGCAGACCAGATGTGTGTGTGCATGGATGGCTCAAACGCACACATACACACACAGGTCTACAAGGGCTCCACAATCTCCACCTCCCCACGCCTGGCGTCCCCCGGCCTTCTAAAACCTTTGTTTTCCTCTCCTCTATCAGCGTCCTGATACATTCCAGTCTTTCTTTTCTCTCTACCTTTCAAAGCCACTTGGGTTTCATTTGAAGCGTCCAAAACTAAAGCTATTCATCCAAATGTATTACATGTGCTTACACGCACGCAAATGGTAAAACAACATGTTTGGCTTGATTTTATTTTGGGGGTCTTGTGTGTTTTGATGGTCTATAGCGTTTCTTCATGTATACGTTACAGTGCAGAGAGGCTGGGCACATGGGGATGATGTTTATTCTTGCAGTAAGTAATCACCACTATGGTACTTATGACAGTAGACAGGCCCAGGGACCTGGAACAGTGCCCTGCGAGACCCACACACACACACACGCACGCACACCAAGTATGTACACTAACACACAAAAGAAAACACACATTGTGGCCCAAATGCATACTAACAGTTACTTACTCCACACACACACCGAACACACACACACCGAACACACACACACATTCTCCAGGCGCCTCTGGCTATGTGAACTGCTATGCCACAGGGATAGATGTGTTCTGGCACTCAGGTGGGGTAGTGTAAATCACACTGCAGCAACAGTGCCACCCACCTTTTCAAAGATGAATGGGCCGACCCACATGCCAAGCAACAATCCCAATGAGGCCATTTAAAACCAGAGTGGCTGAACCATTGTAATTTGAAACAGGGGGGGGGGGGGGCGACAATTTCCTACTTAAGTATACCTTTTACTTTCCTCGTGGACACTTGAACAGAATCCTGTTCATGTTAGTCATTTCAAAGCAAACAGCAACAATTAGATTTCCCCCGTCAAACATGCAATACAATCGATCTGATCTATTGTTCCTTGATGGGCCAGTCATGTTTACAGCTTGTTATTGCTCTGTCATTTCAAGTGGATTAGAGTGAACAGACAGATGTACATGCATGTCTTGTTGCCGGGGGGCCAGTGTGCTCTGATAAGCCAGTGTGCTCTGATAAACCAGTGTGCTCTGATGAGCCAGTGTGCTCTGATAAGCCAGTGTGCTCTGATAAGCCAGTGTACTCTGATAAGCCAGTGTGCTCTGATAAACCAGTGTGCTCTGATAAGCCAGTGTGCTCTGATAAGCCAGTGTGCTCTGATAAGCCAGTGTACTCTGATAAGCCAGTGTACTCTGATAAGCCAGTGTACTCTGATAAGCCAGTGTACTCTGATAAGCCAGTGTGCTCTGATAAGCCAGTGTACTGTGCTGTAAAGCGTGGTGGGATTTTGCGAGACGCTACAACGACTCCCAGGAACAACGACAAAAACATGTGCAGTACTTCTCTGGGGACCCCATACCCCCCGTCTAGGGGCCCCTGTGTGTGAAAGCATGAAGAGAGGCAGGCAGGCAGGGCAAGGCAGGGAAGTAGGCAGGGAGGCAGGCAGGCAGTAAAATAGGGTACAGAGCTGCCGTGGAACCAGGGGGGTAGAGGAGTGGTGGGAGTTGAGTTAATGGTCTTGCATCTTCCTGGCAGCATGTCAATAATGGCTCTAATCACATTAAGTAAAGAGTCCATTAGCTCATTCTCTCCTCTCTCTGCTGCATGCTAGCCCAGTAAAAACACAGTAGGCTGAGAGCTCCCCTAATGGTGTGTTATAGACACCACTACTCCTGCAGGATGATGATGGGAGACACTGGAAAATCACCATGTGCAGATAGGAGTCAGTACATTGTGTGTTTTTGTCTATTTTTATCAGTCAGTCTCGTGCTCAGTTATTTCAGTTTACAATGTGCACTGTGTAGGGAATTGGTGTATCTGTGTATTAAATTAGTTGTGGTTGATCACAGGTAAGAATGGAATAAGAAATTATATTTGATGCATTTTTACATAAAGACGTAGGAGTTGATGTTTATTGGCTTTGAAGAATTGTATTAAATTATAATTCATTACACCTCTGCTTTCTCTGTTGTAAAATATGGGCAGACACAGACTATGAGATTAAGTTGATGATTAGTGAAGGTTGGAACCTCATTCTCAAGTGTCATTAGTCCATATTAGGTTAGAAAACGCAACAAATATCAAGTATCAATGTTTTACTTGTCCTCGCTCCAGCGGGGCTAATCTTCAAACAGATCAGACTTGTTTCTCTCCGTCAACTGTTAGAGGGGGGGACAGGTATTACACTGAGGGAGAACAGAAACAACACATACATACATCAGAATACAACAGAAACATACTGTAAGCCAATGAGCAGAGCCAAGGAGCAAATGGTGAGCACATGTTAATGCACCTTTCCTCCCGTGGTCCTTGCCAAAATAGTAATCAAGACAAAGGAGATGTGATATAAGAGGGAGAGAAAAGCAGGACATCACACCAAAGCAGCCCCTTCCCCCCACCCCCCTGGACAGACAGGCCATTTCTCAGCCGCCTCACTGCTCCTTTCAGCCCCTGGAGGAGGAACAGCGGCCCCCACATCTGTCTCCCAGGCCCAGGACAGACCGGCCTGGCCGCGTCCAAACGCTGCACATCACACGAATCATCCTCAATTAATGTGAACCATCAGGCGCTCCCTCCTTCCCTCCTTTCTCTCCCTCCTCTCTTTTCTCTCATTTATTGCTCCCTCACTTCTCAGAGGAGTCCCCCCTGGGTGCATTCTGGGTCCGCTGTGTCTTACACTGTAGACCGAGGATACGGCTGCTTAGCACAGCGGGGCTAGCTAGCCAAAACGTTAGCTTGGAAGCCTTGTGAAAAAAGACAGTGAAATCAATAGATCAGTCCAAGCCCGGCCAGACGGTGCTAAGATTTAACTGCTGCGGGAGCATCTTGAAAGGTTCTGAACTGATCTGAAGCCTGGGCAGCTCCAAATATATATTTTTTCTAATCCACTGCGGCGCAGAGGCCCCCGAAATGGCTTCCATGTGCCGCCCCATCTGCACCTCTGCTGGGCTGTGGCCAAAGGACCGTCCTCCTTCCCTTTGAAGGGTTGCGGAGGGACAGCTTTAAAACAACCAGAGGTTACCAGACACTCTTTAGGGGCAGAAAGGGAGAGACCCTGGGAAAAAGAGGGGGAACAGCTCACCCTGGGCCACTTGGATGTCAAGGAGTGCCAGAGAGTGACTCACCCTATCTGTCCTGGTAGAAAGGCCCTAAACCGCCTGCATGCAACCACCACTATAAATTTCACTCCACTCGATTAGCGCCCTAAGCAACAACCGACACGTCGTCATGAATATTTTACCAAAGCCTTGAGTTAAATCAGGTTGGAGAGCAACCAGGGAGGCAGAGCCAGGGTATCTCTGGGCTAGTCTGCTTGAATTGCTTGATCACTGTGTCTGGTTCTCAGTGAAAAAGCAGTCACATTCACTCACACTGCAAAGAGAGCAGACCCCAGTCATTCTGGCTCTGAAGGAGTCTCTGGCACTGATGAGCATCATATTGACCACGACCTGCAGTGCCTGGGTTTAATTGAATAACGGAAAAGGCATCAACCCGGATTCCATATCTGATCTGCCTCCCCCTCCCAAGTTCTAGTAAGAATGATGAACGTGCCGCAGCAGAAGGGCCATGTGTAGACTTTTATTGAATCCCACCTGGTTTAGACGTCAGGGTGTCTTTTTAAGGGGCGGCTGGGATGTTATATGGAAAACAGGATGATTCTCCAGGCCTGGGCTGGGTGAGTCGCACTCCCCTCAGGGGGTCATCATGAGTCCTTTAAGATCACCCAACCCCACCTTCTTTCTCTCTCTCTCTCTCTCTCTCTCTCTCTCTCTCTCTCTCTCTCTCTCTCTCTCTCTCTCTCTCTCTCTCTCTCTCTCTCTCTCTCTCTCTCTCTCTCTCTCTCTCTCTCTCTCTCTCTCTCTCTCTCTCTCTCTCTCTCTCTCTCTCTCTCTCTCTCTCTCTCTCTCTCTCTCTCTCTCTCTCTCTCTCTCTCACTGTTTCTGATTGTTTCCTCTAAGACAGTGTCAGTGTCTTGTTTCCTTTGAGTGTTGTAATACATGACACCATTATCTAACAGCACTACTGTATCAATTCAATTGGAAGTAAACATTTAAAAATGCCCTTTGGCGTTCGCCATCTTTAAAGTGTGTTCTCTCACATACAAAACATTCAGTTTAAATGAGAACATGGTGTTAGCTAAGCGAGATCACAGAGTACCGGTTCCTTACAAATGTCCTCCGCCCACGTCTGGGTCGACCCACTCCCCTGTGACCCATCATCACCATGCAGGAAGTGGTGCTGGTTGTTCAACCAATGACCTCCGACCTTGCCACCAGAGAGCCAATGGGAGCGGAGCAGGGGCTGGAGACAGCCCTAGCCCTCTGACTTGTTGGCTCCAGGCACTGAGCTTTTGTGAACCCCATCCCCCATGGCATCCCTCTCACCACCACCACTACCCAAATACATTATTCATGGACGATAGAAAGAGAAAACAATTATGGGAGAAAGGGAGGGAGAGAAACAGAACATGGAGGAGGGAAGCCACAAGGTTCAAGACCTTCTCAGATCACAAGGAACTCGTGCTTAACCTCCCTTGAAGTGGCGAGCGTGGGGATAGAGGCCGTTTCTTTTTCACGTTGGGGATGAGAGAGCGGCCGAGGGGGATCAATAGGGGATTCCCTGGTGTCTTCTGGGGGTACGCGGCACTCCAAGCCGATTGGTGGATCGATGTGGTTCCCAGGGTTCAACTCCAACGCCACGGCCAGCCAGTAGTCTCCTTCGTGGCGATAGGGTAATACATACAGCCGTGTGGTGGCTGGTCGCATCGCTCTGCCCTTGGTGAATCCGCCTGAAGCGTAGCCAGCCTACGCATTGTAGCCTACATCTATTAGGGCCAAGATGCACTTCCTGGATATAATGTATGTGTCTATTGAATGGCATTATCATAAAGCCTAGAAAGACTGATAACCCCCGTTATGACATCTTTAGTTCTATCTGGGTCACAGATCCCCTATTCCACAAACCCCAGAACACGACTGTCGACTGTACAGCTAACAGCCCATAGATATTAATGGTTGATATTAGCTTTGTTTGCCTTGCGTGAGGAGTGCAGGGTCTCTCTCCATTCCCTGCCAAATAGACTGGGTCATTGGTTATGATAGGTGATGATTAGTGATGTATGTGTATGTTTTCCTTCTAGTCCTCTATGTAAAACCTCCCAGCTTCTCTCTCTCTCAGCGCAGCCTGTTAATAATAGCGCTACAGCTAATTGTATAATTGGCTGTTTTGTTTTAATCTGACAGCGTTGCCCCGGCCCCATAACAAGACCATCTTCATCTTCTCCTGTCAGCCATCATTTAACACGGCAGGTTGCTGGGCCGGGCGCCCCCGACAACACCCGGGCACCTCCGCTACTAGCAAACATTACCTGGGAACGCCGCTAGCGAGCCAACCGGTTGCAAGATAAATAAACACAGCCGTCGTCGGGCGGATGAATTCCGAGTGACACGGACACGGTGGATAAAGTAATAACGTAGAGGGGGTAGAGGGCCGTCCACTAGATTAAGTATCCTACCGCCGCGTCTCTGCTGTAATGATTGTTTCATTGTCATTAACCTCACAAACTGAGGTTTATCCGCATTGTTTAAAAGGACTCTGGGATGTGTTGTGACAGGGTGATCTGTCATACCTCTGGAGGGAGGAGGAACGGGGCGAGGGGGAGGGATTAATGAGGTATTACTTGGGGTTGGATGGAGGGGTGGAGGGGGCAGTGCTGGAAAATACATGGGAACGAGAGGGCCAACATTAGGCTAATTGGGAGATGAGTGCCTCCTTGTAAAAAGTGCTTCTAATGGCACATTTGTTACTCACGCTGCGGCGGCGCTAGACTAATGCGCTAATGCAGAGTGGGCTGCAAGAGGTGGTTAACACTACAGGGACTGTGTGTTTGTGTGCAAATATGTACATCAGCTGTCTCGGAATTTGAGATATGATATGTACACAGTGTGTATATATACACACACACACACACACACACACACACACACACACACACACACACACACACACACACACACACACACACACACACACACACACACACACACACACACACACACTAGCTATTGTGGTGTTAGACGTCATTTCTCATCTTCTAGGAAGTTAGCATTCAATTAACAAGCGCCGTTTGATTTACAAGTGGGTTTATCATTGCATATCTTTGTGTTTGAACGTGGATCGAGTCTCACAGTTTAAGTTTATTTACAGAAAAGTGCTAAAGAGTTGATTTTGTATATAAAAGACATGAAGCCCAGTCATGATAGCATTGCTTTGACTGAAATATGCAATGAAACATGTTCTTGTTCATTGTCGAATATGTTATGTTTTATTATCTGTTAATATTTATTTAGAATTGTTGGTTGCCCAGCTCTTGTGGTCTGTACTTTGATAGTGTTACCATAAAACACGTTAAACATCTACTATTACACAGCGTAAACAGAGAGGGGTTATAAAATGGCCGAATAATAATGAGGAGTTTCTGAGATAAAAAGCACATGAGGTTTCCCCCTGGACCAGGAACTGTAGTCAAGCTAATCCCCTCATATTGTTCACTCACTCTGGTTGGTGTGGGGTTCAGTAAATGCAAGCTGGAGTTTCTCCCTCACCCTCTCTCTCTTCCTGTCTGTGTTTCTATCCCCCCTCTCTCTCTCCATCTATCTCTCCCTGTCTGTCTGTCTTTCTCTCCATCAGTGTCTCTCCCCTTCCGTGGCCTAAGCCCCTGTTGACTGTGCTCCAGGAGCATCTGGAGCAGAGCAGAACAGTGGACGGAGGCTGGGCTGTGTGTGTTTTCCTAGCCCCCACTGCAGTATGGGCCCTCTCTCTCGCCGTAGTACTGACCTGTATCGTGATTGAACAACATGAAGGGATGGGAGGGAAGAATATGATAAGAACATAAGCCATACTTGTCTGTGTCCGGTGACAGTGTTCTGAAAAGCACAAGGATAAATTGCGTGTGATGGGTTTTTAAGGGGACTTGGACTGCCAAGTGGTGGCGTGACCTTTGAACCTTTGAAACAGCAATGTCTGACTCTCTCCTCAGTGGTTAGGGTAAGTGAGGAACATTTATTGTTCATTGATCTGCGCAGTGTAGGCCTACCTTTTTATTGGGCATCTTCTAATCCATAACCTACCTCTGATAAAATTTGCTGTATTGTATTTCATTAGTGTCACTTTGTAACAGTAAACAGATCCAAAATAGTACCACGTATATTGGAATGTGTCATAGCTATTCCATTCTGCACCAATCACTTGGTGAGTTTGTGTCCCTTGTGCGTACGTGCCTGTTATGTACTTGTCAGTTTATTAACGTATGTGACCCTTATTCTACGACTCCCGTTGTACATTTCAAAGTGACTATATCTGAGCAATTCTCTCCATTTCTTATCTTTCTGCCTAATTTCCGATGGAAATCCACATGCCCCAACGGCCGTGCAGCTATGAAATAATAGTGCCCAGGCTACAATTTAAAGTCATATACCTCCAAGCGAAAAACTCACACACACAGAATGAAAGTGTAAAATGTTTTTTTAATGTATATTTAACAACAAATAACCCCAGTTACTATTGATGTTTCGTCTCCCAAGGATTCATTTGGCTTCTATGTCTAAGGGCATGATGTGCAACCACTCTCTATCTACCCCCCCTCTCACTCTCACACACACACACATGAACACACACACACTTCCTTTTCCATTCTCTCCCTCCCTCTGTCTTGTTAAACATTTATCCTGTGTTTTTCCCTTTAAGGCCCTTTGTGATGTATTTTTACACCCTCTTAGACTGTTGTATCTCTGATAGATTCTGCCAGGCAGGAGAGAAGGAGCGGGGTGTGAACGGGGAACAGTACCCTAGCGTTGCTTCTAATTGTTGTGGTTGCACTGTCGTTCCCTTGAAGTCACACTTGACTGGGCTGCAGAGGTCCCACAGGACCATGCAGAGTAAACTGTAGTGTTTATCCCCACCACTCATATAATAAAACACACACACACACACACACACACACACTCATGCATACATTATTACATACATATATGCACACACACTGACACCATTCACAAAGTAGCAGCTCTGTAGTGCACACAGCCCCGTTTTCTTCCTGTGTGAACAAGCAATATGGGACTTAAATTTAAAATAAAATGTCTAGATAATTGATTAGCACTAATGTTGAATCTCATACTAACACCTGTTAAAGTCTGTCAATCAAATAAGTTGTTTAATTGACAGGATGTGCCAATCTCTGTTAGTGATTTGCTGGGTTCCACCCTCCCAGTACACAGTCAGAGCACCAGTGGGTTCAGAGTCTGAGACAACAAAACTGGGTCAGTATTCTGTGTATCAAAGCTCTGAGCCCGACCGCAAACTCCTTCAGTTCAGGTTCAGGTCTTGCCAAGATTCCTTTCCCAGAATCCATTGCCATGTCTCGACGTTTGGCAATTGACGCGCATGTTTGTTCAAAACTCGAGGCGTTTTATTTTTCTGTGGTTAATAGCACCATCTCCAAAAGAGACGGCCGCCAAGGAAAGTGCTCCTCTTGGAATAATGCTTAGAGCTCTCCCATCGGAGTCATTCTTTTCTCCCAGGATGGAAACTTTGTTTCCCACGCTTCCACAGGGCTCCACAAGCACAGGGTTGGGAAACACCAAGGCCGATGTAAAATATGTCCTGTCAACATTTACTTCATTACATTTCCCGTTCCTTCTCTCCATAGGCAGTGTAAATGCAAGCACATGCGTTTTCCTCTTGACACGGTCACACTGATAAAGTATGGCTGCTTCATTAGTATTGCATCTGATGGGAGATATGCATCCCGTAAACCTCATTAACATAAAAACTGATCCCAGGTCTGTTCTTAATGAAAGTGATGCCAGATCGGTGTCACCTCCAAAGACGCACTTAAATTAACATGGATGTTCTTATTTTAATGTCAAAGTCGACTTAACCCCTCATAGACTGATATTCCTAACTCCATTTTACTTTGTTCATTAGATTCCCTCAGAGATAAGAGGAAACTATGAAAAATGGCTGCCAAGTAGCAAGGTACGATTAGTGGCTCGCGCTAATTAATCCATTCTTTCTTTTAGCAGCCTTTTCTCTCCCCGGCTGTCATCGCGGCAGTAAACATAGCGGAGCTGCGTGCCGTGCGCTGTTCTGAGGGACTCTCAGCGAGAGTTCACATCTTTCACGGGCTGTTTTTGTTAAACAGTCTCACAGCGAATAGATCAACGTCCCCAGAAATGGTTAGAATTCACAGGTACCCACTAATAGCCCACCAGCCCCACCGGCCCCAGCGGTCTCCATTTGTTTGCTTTTAGACTTTATTAAACTCTTCCTGTTCCTCTCCCTGTGTGCCTAATGACTGTGTATGCATAGCTGATGAAAGGTAAAGAAGGAAGGAGAGAAAGGGGGACAGGGAAGAGGAGGAGGGTTATTATCAGAGCTCTATTATCAATCTTTACTTGTCGCTTCAGGGGCCTCTGAATTTCATGAGCCGATAACAACACCCCTTCCCTACCCCCTTCCACCCTGCTCCCTCTCGACCTCAGACCGACCACAGTGATTATGCACAATCAATAACTTTTGTGTGTTTTGTCTATTCTCTCTCGTCTTTCCATTGGGCCTCTAGGATGCTGCGGGCAAGGTGCTGGACCGCTGGTCCATTATGTCTCGGGAAGAGGAGATCATCACCCTGCAGCAGTTCCTTCGTTTCGGAGAGACCAAGTCCATCGTAGAGCTGATGGCCATCCAGGAGAAGGAGGGTCAGGCGGTCACCGTGCCCTCCTCCAAGACCGACTCAGGCATCCGGACGTTCATCGAGAGCAACAGCACGGGACGCGGCCGAAGCCCAGGCCTCCTCAACCACATGGAGACCAGCAGCCCGTCCAGCATCCACCACTTTGAGAACATCCCTAACAGTCTCGCCTTCCTGCTGCCGTTCCAGTACATCAACCCTGTGTCGGCCCCCATGCTGGGCCTGCCCCCCAATGGCCTGGCGCTGGAGCAGTCGGGCCTCCGGGTCCTCCACGACCGGGATCGTGAGGCCAGCCTACCCAACCAGGGCGAGCCGGTGGAGAGCAGCGAGTCCGAAGTATCCCTCAGCCCTTTCCGCAGCAGCGGTCAGAGCCCCAGCCGCATCGGAGCCCTGGGGGGCATGAACAACACCATCGAGCCCAAACAGGAGCCCAACAACCGAGCATCACCTATCTCGCCCACTCCTTCCAACCAGCCGTCCCAGCAGCAGACAGAACAGCAGCAGCAAGGCCAGCAGCAGCAAGGCCAGGGGCAACCCGGGACCCCACGGCCTAGGTCCAACTCCCTCAACGACCACCAGGCCCACCACCACTTTGTGAAGAGCGAGCAGTCCAAGAGCATTACCCACTCATCCTTCTCCTCCAAGATGCACCGCATGCGCCGCATGGGAGCCACCTCACGCAAGGGCCGTGTGTGCTGCAACTCGTGCGGCAAGACCTTCTACGACAAAGGTACTCTGAAGATCCACTACAATGCCGTACACCTCAAGATCAAGCACCGCTGCACCATCGAGGGCTGCAACATGGTGTTCAGCTCGCTGCGCAGCCGCAACCGCCACAGCGCCAACCCCAACCCACGCCTGCACATGCCCATGCTGAGGAACAACCGCGACAAGGACCTCATCCGTGGGTCGGGCCCCGGCACGCCCGTCATCTCCAGCGCCAAGAGCGGCTTCACCCTCACCAGTCCCGGACGGCCGCCTCTGGGCTTCTCCACCCCGCCCCTGGACCCCTTGCTCCAGTCACCCCTGCAGAGCCCACTGGTCTTCCCCTCCCTGAAGTCGGTGCAGCCCATCCAGCCGGTGCCCCCTTTCTACCGTACGCTGCTGTCCCCACAGCACCTGGTCAGTCCTCCAGTGTCACTGCCCACCAGCCCCATCCTGCCCTCCACCACCAACACCACCTCTCTGATGGACCAGCAGCATCAGCTCCTGGCTGCCGCTGCAGCCGCAGCCTCCCACAACGCCCACAATATGTCTTCTGAAGGTGGGCTAATGTCCCACCACAGGCTGCCCACCCCCAGTATCCCCCAGCAGGATTCAGCTGCTGCCACCAACACGGACCCCACGCCCAAGAAGAAGCCCCGTAAGTCCAGCATGCCGGTGAAGATCGAGAAGGAGGTGATTGACGTGGCGGACGAGTACGATGAGGACAAAGACGACGATGATGACGACAGCTGTCACCACCACCACCACCACCACCACCCCTCCTCCCACCTCCACCACAACAACATCAATGGAAACCGCAACAACAACAACAACAACAGCAGAGGAGGGAACAACAACGGCCACCACAGCGGCGGCAGCGGGCACCAGTCCCCCTCCCAGGATGAGATGAGCCCAGGCCTGATGAGGGGACACCTGATGAGGCACGACCAGGACGACTGCCGGGGAGAGGGACCCGGAGGCGAGGGCGGCAGGGGCGAGAGAGGAGGCCCAGGCGGTGAGCTCCGCTGCATGGACAGCTTCACCTCCGAGGACCAGGACCACGAGAGAGACTTTGAGAACGATTCTGAGACTTCGGACTCCAAGATGTTCTACCGCGAGGAGATGATGGAGGTGGAGGAGCAGCACCAGAGGCTGAGGCTCAACTCCTCCAGGAGCTCCAGAGTAGGAGGAGGCAACAACCTGGAAAAGGACCAGGAGGACCTGCAGGCCAGAGATGAGGAGGCGCAGCTGAGGAAGGAGATGGAAGACCCCAAGAGCCGCACCTCACCCTCACCCCACCAGCCCGCCATCAAGATTAAGGAGGAGCTCAACGACCCCACCTACGACATGTTCTGCATGAGCCAGTACGGCCTCTACAACGGGGGCATGGCGGCTGCCGCAGCCGCCGCCGCCAGCATGGCTGCCCTTCACGAGAGCTTCATCTCCTCCATGAGCTACGGCGCCAGCCCGCCCAAGTTCCCCTCCTCGCACTCCCCCGAGGGAGAACTGTGCACCAGCCCCAACTCCAACGACCCCAAGATCTGCTACGTGTGCAAGAAGAGCTTCAAGAGCTCCTACAGTGTCAAACTGCACTACAAAAACGTGCACCTCAAAGAGATGCACGTGTGCACCGTGTCCGGCTGCAACGCCGCCTTCCCCTCCCGACGGAGCAGAGACAGGTGAGTGTCGTACAACACACACACATATACACACTAACAGTGTCTTTTTTCTTGGCTTACAATTGGTTCTTAATTTGACTGCCTCAATTTTTCTGACTAATTATTTAAATATCAGTAGAATATGAATGAATACTATGATACAACTGGTGTTATTAATTCAAGTAACAAAACAAGAATTTGAGATAAACAATAATGGGGCCTCCCACTCCTCTTTCTATTCTGGTTAGAGCCAGTTAGCTCTGTTCTGTGAAGGGAGTAGTACACAGCGTTGTACGAGATCTTCAGTTTCTTGTCAATTTCTCGCATGGAATAGTCTTCATTTCTCAGAAGAATGTCTGTTTCTGGACATTTTGAACCTGTAATCGAACCCACAAATGCTGATGCTCCAGATACTCAACTAGTCTAAAGAAGGCCAGTTGTATTGTTTCTTTAATTAGAACAACAGTTTTCAGCTGCGCTAACATAACTGCAAAAGGGTTTTCTAATGATCAATTAGCCTTTTAAAATGATAAACTTGGATTAGCTAACACAACATGACATTGGAACACAGAAGTGATGGTTACTGATAATGTGCCTCTGTATGCCTATGTAGATATTGCATAAAAATATATTAAAAATATATAACATTCGGCAATTTCCAGCTGCAATAGTCATTTACAACATTAATAATGTCTACACTGTATTTCTGATCAATTTGATGTTATTTTAGGACATTTCTAAGTGAACCCATTAAATATATTTTGATTTGTTTAACACTTTGTTGGTTACTACATGAATCCATGTGTTATATCATAGTACAACGCTGTACAATGTAGAATAATAGTAAAAATAAAACCCTTGAATTAGTAGGTGTCCAAACTTTTTGACTGGTACTGTGTGTGTATATATATATATATATATATATATATATATATATACAAAATACTAACAATTCAGGCATTCATTACAGGTAGGTTCATTACATATGTTTTGTCCTTTCATTTTGACATTACATGACGTAATTAGAAACATTGACAATGTTGTGGATGTATGTATGGTGCATGTATCGTTTTATTTGATATTTCATCATATCAGTCATTGTGGAAAGTTTAGGACAGTAGATGAGTTTTCTTGATGAGCTACTCAACTGCAGTGAAGTCTTTTTTCTTACTTAGATGGAGTGAAATTATTAAGGCGTCACCTACCATATGTTAAGTGAAACGCACCATTAGCAGAGATACACTTTATAATGTAACAGGTATACAGTGGCATCTGTTGACTGTCATGTCAAAGTTCAGAGAAGTAGGGTGTCATCGCCAGAACACACAATCTTCCACTCTGAGATATACCCCTGTTTACCTCCCCTCACTCACCTCGTTACTGACAGGTGAGGTAGCATACATTAACGTAGACAGCGGTCTGTCAAGCCACTGCATGTATTAGCGCCCTGCTCCAGGAGGTGAGGCTAGCCACGCTCTACCTACCTGGGCTTGTTCGCACATCCACCCTATCCACACACACCCTCCCAGAATACACACACCCACTAAAGCTAGCAGCAGGTTGATGCCAGAACACAACACATGCTGAGGCTACACAACATCAGAGTGCCCTGGGCTAGCAACTAGCATCTAGCTCTCCAAGGAATTGCTAACAATTGTTTTGTTTTTTTGTATGAGGGGATGTTTGACGTTAGGCTATTTTAAAACCACTCTTAGGCCAGTCGAAGTCTATCAAATATGTCCGGATATTAGGGTAATTTAGGGAATTAAACTCTCAACAACGACCCCATGGTAGCATCGATAGTGACTCATTAGCATTGTTATTAGCATCATAAAAAAATGAAGTAAAGGCCTTGTGTGTGACATTGCCAGGTCTATTCCCCTGACCACCGTGTAAACAAGCATGTCCATTTGACTGAACGGTCCAGTCTGTCTTCACAGTGGGGTGTCGGTGGAAAAAGGGCCCTTGAAAGGAAATGTAAATTCATCTCCTCCCCAACGCCCCTCGAAAATAGACATGACTTCAAGTGTAACAAATGCATCTCTTTATCGCTTTAGCAGAGGCCCCCCCCCCCCCCACACACACACACAGTCAGAGCATGCCTTTGCTCCCAGTATAATGACATATGCCACATTCTAGAGCTCTAGAAGAGGGGAAGCCTCACTCAACCAGCTCCTCTGAAGAAAGAGATAAAAACATGTTTTGTTGTGTTAGAGCACGCCGTGGTGACAAGTGACACTTTTTTATTTAGATAAAGAGCGAGTGTGTTTTCTCCCCCTCCTAATCTAATTTGCTTCTCTGAGGAGTTTTTTCTCTAGTTTTTCTCAGTTGTTTTGTCTCAACAGCAACCCTCCACCCGCCTCCCCTCTCCACCCGCCTCCCCTCTCCACCCGGGGTCTTTATTAAGTTCCTTGTTTCAGTGGCATCTGTTCATTCTGTTCCTGTTTGTTCATTAGCACCAAGTAAATAGAGCAGGTGACTTTGGCACTTGTTCAGGGAGAGAGGGATGGAGGCAGGGATAGAGGGAGGGGAAGAGGGGATGGAGTAGGTGGATGAGAGGGAAAAAAGAGAGATGGGTTATAGTGTTAGCGGAAAAGAGAGGGGGAAAGGGGGGGATGGAGGAGAAGAGACAGGTAAAATAGAGTTAGCGGAGGAGAAGAGAAGGTGAAATCATGCCGCTCACCTGACGCAGCTGGTGCCGACAGCAGGGAGATGACAGGAAGTGTTATTAAAGGATGCGTTGCCGTGCCGATGCGTGTGTTTGACGCAGCCGCGGATGATGCGTTAGTTCGTTACCCTCTTTGACGAGGCTTTAGGGACAGGGAGCGCCCGGGGCACGAGAGGCCTGCTGTCTCGCATAACCACACACACAAACACAGACACATGCTTGTGCACGTATAAAATCACACAAACTCAAAAGCTGATGCGTTCCTACAGATGCATATAGTCTTACAGAGACTCACTCATTCATTGTAATGTACACAGTATTTTTAATTAGTCTCTTTATTGCACTAAAATAAAATATGATATTAAACAAATAGCCCTGACCTTATGGTTTGATACGATCCAAATAACAGCCTCCCCACAGCGAACAGACATCTACACAAATGTTTAGATACTAAATTACCATGACAGAAACGCCAATGGTATCGAGGCATCCCAACGACTCACTTCACACATTTCTGAATGAGTGGCGAGTAAGCCGACCAATACCTGCTCAGGAGCTGGACACACATGGCCAAACTGACCAATGAGGAGGCCTAATTCAGCGGCCTACTTCCTTATTTAGTGGAAGTCAAGGTAGAACTATGAATAAGAGCCCTCCCCCTCCCGTCATCCTTCCCGACCACTGCCCCAGCTTGTCTCCCAACTATATAATTTAGCCGTCCATCTTTTTTATTGGGCGCTCTCCGACATTAGCGCTCCCCACTTGTATTAGCATCTGCCGCGGCGACCCCGTAATGGCCTTTAAAAAAACACTTAACTCCGGCACTAAACGAGGAGGGGATGACAGTGGTGGGAAAAACGAATCAGTGAAAAACAGCACTAGTTAGGATCCTCTGACTCACAGTAAAGGATTTGGTTTCCAAGAGGCAGTGGGTGCTGTAGTATAGAGAGGTGCAACTGTGAGGGAACGAGGTCAAATTAGACTGTGTTTCGTCTTCCATCTTGGCTCAAAGATGAACCCAAATGTCTTCCACAGGCGTATAGTGAAGCATGAACCTCAACCCACGCTCACAGACACAGTGTCACAGTGACTGTGGAATCTTGCCCTAGTGATGTGCGTGTGACAGTTTGACTCGATTACCAGAAACACAAGCGCATAAATTCCAGAAGCGCTTTAACATAAGGCACTGATGAATAGATAGGTGTGTAGCAGGAAGAGAGGACAATCACTGCTGTGAACATATGGATCTTAGAAGGAAGACGGTTTTAGACCAAGATGTGGGTGAGTTACACCTAAGTACACTATTGTTTCCATACTTTGACTGTGTCCCAAATGGCAACCTATACCCTATATAGTGCACTACTTGTGATCAGAACCCTGGTCAAAAGTAGTGCACTATATGGTAAATAGGGTGACATTCGGGACGGATCTTTTGTGTGGCGCATAAATTCCTGGTAGCATATGGGATGTATTACTGAGCCTGCCGCTCCTATGGAATAAGGAGAGAAGCGTAACAACAGAGGGGTATCGCGGGGCCAAAGGAATTGTGGGTTATTGAAGCTATAGTCAGGGCTCTGGCCGAACACCAATCAGATGTGTCCCTGGGTAATCCCTTAACTACATAATGCATGCTGCAGTGTAATTGTAGTTGTAACATGGGAAAATAATTTGGTAGTTTTCATAAGGACTTTTCCCCTCTGATAATATTATTGTGGAGGAAGGATTGGGAAACCACAACGCCTCAGACATTGGTTTGCTGCTACATAAAGTTTGAGTAGTTTCAAATGACATTTTTCATAAGATTCACTATAAAATGGTACAAATTCCACAGCTAATAACATTTTATTTCTGATATTATGAAACCAATCATTATTATATTTTAGCACAAATTCAAATAATATTTAAAATAATCTGATAAGTAACTGTATGATTAATTAAATACAGGTTATATTGCATTAAATGTAATTATAATAATCTATGAATTATATCACAGAATAATGATATTTAATCTCAGAAAAACCAAACCGTATGCCTTCTCTTCATCCCTTGTATTTGAGCTTTAGAATGTAACATTTCTATAACAACAGAAACCGTATCTGAGCCTACATCTGCTGGGACACCCAGACATTTGTTTCCAACCAGATAATGTGTGCAAAATCCAGGTCTGTAATATGCAGTGCTAATAACCAGCTTCCTCCTCTCCCCCACCACCTCTCCTCTCTCTCCTCACAGCGAGATGTTGACGTCTATACCAACAACAGGAGGTTGTCCAGGTACCTCAGCATATCCCATTAGTCAATTATTTCTCTACAGTGGAGTGACACCCCAGAGGATCGTAGGTAGGCGCATCAAACAAACGCTACTTTCAAAAGCCCCGATGTCAGAGTCAATTAGAGGGGAGGACAAGGACATTTGATCTACGGTATCATATTAATATTTAAGGGAAACAACAAAAGACAATGGGAAATGACAATAGTGTCACAAGCGTTTGAATAGAGAGGGGGAGGCATTTTGTATCTACATGGTGACGTAGATGTAAAGATACAGATCAATGGCGTGGTTAACTAACAGGATAAACAACATGGCATACTGCTGTTTTACACACACACACACACGGCTAATAGAGTACAGAGAGTCCTCTAACATCTAGCTGCTAGTTGTACATCAATACAGTAACAGTACAGTGTTTCCCTCCAGCCCCCTGGCCACCAGGCGCTCAGCTCAGAGGTAAATGATTGCATATTTATTGTGGAGGGCGGCACACACACACACAGCGGTGGCAGCAGCGGTAGTATGATTAACGTCTGAAAGGCGTGCCGACCAGTAATCATCGGCCTTATTATCCTCGTCAATCATATTTTCCTAAATCAACGACAGGGCCTCCCTCTCTCTTTTCTACATGTTTATATTAAAACTCTTCCTTGTTTTATTCATTTTCATCCCTTCATCGGAGTACTCTGTCACCAGGTGCTTTCCCGCACTTATTTCCCATGATGCACTAGTGTGCGGAGGCCCCTTGTCCCCACACGGATGGAGGGATGCAGAGAGTGAAGGTTAATTACGTTTGAGAGCCACTCTCTCTCATCCTCCTGCCCCTCTCTCTCTCCCCTCCTCCTCCCCCTCTCTCCCCTCTCTCTCCTCCTGCCCCTCTCTCTCCTCCTCCTCCCCCTCTCTCTCCTCCTCCTCCCCCTCTCTCTCCTCCTTCTCCACTTCAAGCCATGTGGGCCCAGTCTCTGGTAGAACTTGAGTGAAGCTGCAGTCTCTTGATTTGCCATGCTTAAACAAAGGCCTGATCATTTATAGAGAGAATGTGTTATTTAATTTAGCCACAGATCCCGAGTTCAAAATACAAAATATCTACTGATGAACAGTATGTTAATGACATTACACTATGAAAGGGGACTTTTATGTTAATTTATCTTTGATACATTTGGGTTTTGTGGATAAAGACAAAAAGATAAATCAGAGAATCACTTTCAGAAGGCTTTCGTTTGGAACAATAAGCGTCGCAAATATTTCACATTCTGTAAGTAATTGTAGGCTAATATAATGACAGGGCTTTGTTGATGTGATCTGTAACTTAGCCTTCCATCTAAACCTCCATGGTGTGTCTATGGAGTCTGTGTAACCAACCCCTGAGAGGAATATTCCTTTTATGAACTTTTTGATAAAGTTTCTCCAGCTACGTCTGAACTGAACTTCAGTGTGTGTTGCTGAGGTAGTACAGCTAGTAGAGAATAAAGACAGATAATGATGAATGTGTTACCCAACCCCTCGATCATCCTCCCACCTCTGCACTCCAAACCTCATCACATAGCAACCCCACATGACAGCAGAGGCAAAGAACCATCAGCGTCAGTTTAATATGACTTCACTTTGCTCATTACGACTCATTTAGACAGTGCGCACACACACACACGGTACAGAGGGAAGGACAGGGCCATTGGAGGAGAGACGGGAGCCTAAAGATGATTAACGTTGGCTGGGACAGACGCGTTAGCTAGCTAGCCTCTCTCTCTCCATCTCCTCCTACTCTGCACAAACAAAATGGCCTCTCAAGAGGCCTCCCCCGTCTTTGGGCGAAGATGAGACTGTCAATTTGGTTTTCCTGCCACGTTACTGGTCATCAGGGAGGGAGAGGTGGAGAAGGGAGTGAGGGAACGAAGGAGTTTGGTTTGGGGGGTAGAGGAATGGGGAAGAGGGGGAGTGAAATAGTGGTGGCAGAGTGATGGAGACAGGGAGATGGGGCAGAGAGGCTAAATCTGATAAATGAAGGAATCTGTGCATGGCCTCTAAATGAGGAAAATATAACCCCAAGAATATAACTGCAGCCTGACACACTTCCAGTGAATATGTTTAGCGATAGGGAGGAGATGCATCTGTCACCGGTGCAGGTGAATTCCTCAGCAAAGTCTATTCAAGCAGCCATTACTCACACCATATTCCACAGGCTTGAATTGTTCCAAAGATGCAGATGAACAATCTATTTATTTATTTGAAACAGTAATCACTAATTGTTTGATTACTCAACACATCTTTTTTTCCCTCAGGGTCAGAATGTGGACTTTGTGAATGACAGTATAAGGACCAGAAGGGACATATACATGTAGAATGTAGATGGGCTGTGTGTTAATTATTCAGTTGTGGTCTTGATATTGTCATCTAGTATAAATGCTGATATCACAGTAATGACATATGGCTGATGCAGTAGTACTTAGTAATACTGTAGTAATTCAGGGTACTTACTGCCTGGCACTTTAGCATGTGTTTTAACCTCATCAGTCAGGGAGCCATGGCAGACTAGAGCTTATGAGCAGTGTGTGGGGTGTGGCTTTAGGGGTGGAGACATGTTGCAAAGGACCCGCCTACCTGAGCATCATCAACAGCATACAGCCCAATCACATCAGCTAATGCCATAGCCTGTTGGCATCCCCACTAAAAACAATCAACAAACCAATCAAATTGAATGTAATCGATGTAGCAAAATATCTAGACCCAATTGTTTGTTTATTGGTTGTGGAAACAGTCATTTCTCCATCTAGACAGGGATACATTAGTAGAGACAATGAGTCATGACTATGGACCATAAGATAACACCATCTGTGTATCAGACTGTTATCATAGGTTAAAAGAAGAGAGCTAAGAATTTCCATAAGTCTCAGAACATGGATGTACTGTATATTCTCTCTCTCTCTCTCTCTCTCTCTCTCTCTCTCTCTTTCTCTCTCACACACACACACACACACACACACACACACACACACAAGCTTGCGCGCACAGGCACACACGCGGCAGTGACAACCACGGCCAATCGATTCTCCCCGCTCCTCGATGCTGACAATGCTCAAGTGGACGGTGCTCCTGTTTGCTTCCTCTTGTAACACAGAAAGAAAGGGGTCCCTCCATTCCAATGAATGTATACTATTTTTACCCTCTTGCAGGAGAATGTCCGATAGGGAACTAAATAATTAAAGGCCAGGGACCCTTTTTGACTGCATCAACCATGGCACTGCTGGTAAGCTCTACTATACATTGTGAATCCATTTGCCCTCGTCCTGTCCTGCCAAGGACGTCTGTTTTTAGTTTGTCACTCCCTCCACCGTGCCCCTTGCCTTGCATGAAACCCCTCATATTTAAAAGCACTGCTTGATATTCCTTAGTCATTGCTTACTTTTGTTTAATTTCACTTTAAAAGTCTTGATTTCATTTGAAAAGTCCCCTAACATGTTGTATTGTGGACAGTGGGATGTGTATACTGTGCCACTTCCATATCTGGCACCAGTTATTACACACTTATGTTTACCTTTCTTTGTCCATTTTATTGTGACATTTGCTGTGGTGGAGCCTGCATCCCTCCCAGTCTGAAATGGCAACTGTGGAATTGGAGGGAAGAGGCATTGAATTTGAGCTGTCAAAACACATTTTACCTCACATCTTTTGGCATGGCTTTGCAATGCAGACTGCTACACCTCACAAACAATACCCTTTAGCTCTAGCAAGCTGTAGCACGACACCAGATCCAGGCTTACACTTCCTTGTTGTGAATTCGATGGCGGTGGCTATGCGTTATGAGATACTACTGCTCTCTGTGTGATAAAGCGGACATTTTTATTTCTTATTAAAGCGAAGGGGATACATGGGGATCATATGTTTAAAAAGTGGAGGCCTGATTAAGCCCCTTCCAATGGGGAGCCAGTGTGATAATGCTGTCGGAGATCTAATACGCTATCCACTTTCCCTCCATTATCGCATTACCACAGCTCCAATCAATTGATAAACTCTCATTCAATATGGTGGAGTATTTAATTGAGTCAGAGTCTATTGGATTTGCAGCGGAGCTGTGCTAGACGTGCTGACTGTGGTAAACACCGTGGCGGGGTGCTCTCGCCACACCGCGTTAGACCAGTTAGGGGAACGTTAAGAGAAGGACAACGTAGCTTCCTCTTGATAGGTTAAGTAAGTAAGGTAAAGAGTGAGGAGAGGTTTAAAAAGTGAATCGTTTAGTAGTTATTTTGTCTGGCGTGAGGTCAGGGGTTAGTGAAGAGGAAAGGAAGAGAGGAGGGTTATTGAAAATGTAGTGACTGATACAATAGCATTCAAATACTTAGAACTCCAAGCATAGGTGCATGTGTTGGGCGAGACAGAACACATGTTTTGGAATGCAAAATGTATCATCTTTCTAAAAAGATCTGAGAATGTTATCATTCCAGTCATTGTTTAAAGCGCTGAAACACCATTTTGCTTGATTTGACAACTTGTTTAGCTATTTTCTTATGAAAACGATCTCTCTCTACCTCCCCCTTCATTATGTCTTTCCACCAGGCACAGCTCCAACATCAACCTGCATCGCAAACTGCTTACCAAAGAGCTGGACGACATTGTCCTGGACCCCCAACTCACGCCACTGCCCAAGGACCTGCGCGCCGAGTTCCTGGCTAAGATCTACGCCGGGCACCACTTGGGCCTGGACGCCATGGCAGGGGCGGGCATTGGTGGCGCCAGCCTGGGGGGAGGAGGGCTGAACCGTGACGCCAGCTCCCCGGCAGGCACCGATTACCCCCACCACCACCCCCTAAATCATCACCACCACCACCACCCCCTCCACCACCCCCTCACCAACGGCTTCTACCACCGCAGTGGCCCCCCAGACGACTACATGGTGCTGGACCTGAGCACCGCGTCCAGCATTCAGTCCAGCGGGTCAGTCCATTCATCACGCCAGTCGGACGAGGGCAGCGACGAGGGCATCCTATTGGATGACCTGGAGGAGGGAGGGGTCAGCGACGGGGAGGACTGCTCCCAGCATGCCCCGGGGCAGGCAGGGGCCGGGAGGCGGCGGGACCAGGTCGGCGAGGGAGGAGTCGGAGGAAGATCGGAAGAAGGTCTGACCGGCACCGACCCCTCCTCTTCGCCGACCGTCCTGTCTTCCACCGGTGGAAGTGGTGGGATCCTGTGCAGCATCTGCCACAAAGTGTACAGCAACAAAGGGACCCTACGCGTGCACTACAAGACTGTCCATCTGCGCGAGATGCACAAGTGCAAAGTGGCCGGCTGCAACATGATGTTCTCCTCGGTGCGCAGCCGCAACCGCCACTCTCAGAACCCCAACCTCCACAAAAACAACGTGCCCTTCACCACCATGGTAGACTAGCCCAACCCCCTGGCCCTCGTCTGGCCAACTCTAGTCCCTTCATCGACTCCCTTCTCACCCCAAACCATGAGCTCTTACCCCCAGGAACTACACCTTACCACCCCTAGACGTCATGCACCACAGTTCTCTTTCCCTTCGATGAGATCCAGTGACTATATACAGTAAGCATTGACTTTTGACCTTTCCTTCTTTGGAAGAACGAGGATGAGACACTTGAAGTGTCTTTATTCCAAAAACTGGCCCTGCCGGTTTCCCATAAACCCCATGTCCTATTTCCCATATGTCTTTGTTTTTGTCCATCTCCAAAGAATCTATTCAAACTCTTATTTGTGACTGTTGCCTGCAGAAATGATAAAAATATAAATCTTCTTGTTGTATTTGTGTAATGATAGCTTTTAAAGGAAACCCCATACAAGAGCATGACTGCTTCATTTGTAAATAATATGTCCCAAGAGGCTATTGGTGTAAAACAATTGTATTTGATGGTTGTTAGCTATTTTTGTTGGTTCTCTTTTTTGGTTTTTATGTTACAGTACAATACTTCCAGCGCTAAGGTAGGCAAGAAAGAGGTAGCATCTTCACTAGCTTGACTCATTTATGTTAGTTTAAAAAACATTTTTAAACTGAGAAGGAGAAGAACTAATGATCATGTGACTTGTTGTATCTACTTGTTAGATATGCGGAGGTTGCCGGCATGCTTTTTTTTGGGCTCCTACACCAATATCATTCTCTGTTCTTTTGTTTTTGTTATCATTTATAGCTTTTACTATACCAAGTCAGTTTTTCGCACTTTGCAACTATACAAGCGGGATGTGTAATATTATTACAAGGACTTTGCGATGTTTTTGGTTACCGCGATGTTCGGGGTCTGAGACGGCCACAGTGCCAAGGGGAAATGACTTAGCATACTTGTGGCAGGTTGATTTTTTTTTTTGCACGTGTTCAGTTTCAAAAACGCTATTTCACAACAAAAGACCCATATTTCTCCTGAACGAATCCAAACATCCGGCCCATTTACTCAAATAATGGTATTCAGGAAAAGTCTAAGTATTTCTGCTCTACCAGATACAGTAACGTGACTGACCACAAGACAGCTGCTGGTTTTCAAGGCAGAAGATTTAAGTATTGAGGAATTTAGTTTGTGTTATTTTCATTTCAAGGAGTGTAAACCCAGTGTGTGACTGTAATATCACAGTACTTGGCTACAGAGGTTGAAGTAGGCTAATCTTTCTACTGCATGTGGTATTTGTGACCTAAAACAAGCGTTGGTTGAGTGTCCTATTATTTTATACACGTTTCCATGCAAAAAATGGCCATCCTATCAGAAGTATTGTGAATGTCACATTGATTATAAAACAAAGAAATAGTCCTTAAACTGTGACCAAAAGAAGCATTGGTTTTTAAAACATCTATAATTTTCCGCCATACAGTTGTACTTTAACTTACACCCCATAAGTTGATATGATGCACTTGAGTCTTAAGCATTTTGCTATATTTTTTCAGTATTGATTTCCATTGCTGATTGTCAGCTTCAAAGGTGAACTCTGTGAAACTCTGTCGCCATTGCCTGGCTGTTTTCGGAGTTATTTGCAGCCATTTTCCTTGTTTCCATACACATCTTAAGGTACAAATGTTTCAGATAACTAGGCAAAGTAGCCAGGGGAAGGGGTATTTATTGGCGGGGGATGTCATCTTGATGCAGATGTCTTGTCCAATATCAATTCCTTTTTTTTTTTGAAAGAAAAGAAACAAAGAAAGACAGATCGGTCTTCATTTTGAGTCTGTGCCCTTGAGTTGATGGTTATTATTGTGTTTTTGTCGTGTTACTATGGTTGTGAAAAAATTGAGAGCTCCTCTTTCTTGATTGGTGCTTATCTAAAGGGGATAAAAACGCACAGTGTTACGTGGTATACAGTATTCAAACCCCCGTTATATCCATGAAAGTGTTGGACAGTTTTTTTTTTGTATGACTATTTTGCAATGGGCATGATGGACCCTTTGATGGACACGTTGGTGTAAACTCTTAAGACTTCTCCTCTCTCTACCAACCTCCACGACACTGGCAGCAGGCTTCACCCCTCTCCTCTCTCTACCAACCTCCACGACACTGGCAGCAGGCTTCACCCCTCTCCTCTCTCTACCAACCTCCACGACACTGGCAGCAGGCTTCACCCCTCTCCTCTCTCTACCAACCTCCACGACACTGGCAGCAGGCTTCACCCCTCTCCTCTCTCTACCAACCTCCACGACACTGGCAGCAGGCTTCACCCCTCTCCTCTCTCTACCAACCTCCACGACACTGGCAGCAGGCTTCACCCCTCTCCTCTCTCTACCAACCTCCACGACACTGGCAGCAGGCTTCTCCCCTCTCCTCTCTCTACCAACCTCCACGACACTGGCAGCAGGCTTCACCCCTCTCCTCTCTCTACCAACCTCCACGACACTGGCAGCAGGCTTCACCCCTCTCCTCTCTCTACCAACCTCCACGACACTGGCAGCAGGCTTCACCCCTCTCCTCTCTCTACCAACCTCCACGACACTGGCAGCAGGCTTCACCCCTCTCCTCTCTCTACCAACCTCCACGACACTGGCAGCAGGCTTCACCCCTCTCCTCTCTCTACCAACCTCCACGACACTGGCAGCAGGCTTCACCCCTCTCCTCTCTGAAGAGAGAGAAAGAGCTGAGTGAAAGGGGCTGCGGAGGTGGAGGGCTGACTTGAGAGGAAGAAAGGATGACAGTGAGTATCATTAAAAATGTGCTGTTCCACCGTTACCTGGAGGCCTTCTGACGCTGATCTGTCTAATAACTCACTTGTCACTTCATTACACCGCCAGACGTGAATGCTGACAGGACTGTGACGCCGACAGAGATCCAAACCGGTCTCTCTCTCTTTCACCGCTCTCTCTCTCCCTCCCTGAGAGAAATCACCCCCGCCCCCCTCAACCCACTACTCACCCCCCTCCCCTCGCCCCCTTCCCGGGTCCTTTAGGGATACCGACTAATAGGGTACTCTTAAGTTCACAAAATGGCCATCGCCGTAGAAAAAGGATGTGTAATTGCCTGTTTATCCCAGGTGAAGGAAAAACTTTGTACAGGAACCTTCGGCAACACCCTGGAGTGGCACTGAGGCACAGCCTGCCTCATTTGCTCAGTGCACCGTACTGCACCTTACCGCCACGTGCCCAGCCGGAGAAGTACAGAAGTGTCACTCCAGGAACCCTGCTGACAGCTGTCTCTCTTTCTCTCTCTCTCTCTCTTCCTGCTAACAGGCCATTGGGATGACAGCAACAAGAGGACTGGTGATGGGCGGGAAACAAGGACACCCCGAGGCAGAGAGGGGGAAAAGAGAGAGAGCGAGCTCATCCACGGTCCATCACTCTATGTAATAAAGCAGTCTGTCCAACGTTAGCATACAGCCTTGTCACTGCAGGGCACGCTAGCGTTTCATTATGGAGAACAGTGGAATGTAGCATTGAGTTGGACCGCAATGGACTGCCATGGAATGCACTGAGAGAGAAGGTGGAAAGGGGAAACCTAGTCAGTTGTCCAACTGAGCGTATTCAAGTTGTGCGGAAGTATTCAAGGTGCGGAAGCCCCTCTTTGAAAGTGATGGCTTACGATGAATACCGTGGATATTAAAGAACTGGGAGAATGCTTGGGAAGTCTGGTTTGGAATCAACACGCAGTCTATTGAGGAACGTGAGACTGTAACAAGCTAAGAGTAGTCTTAACTAACGCTGCTGTAGCCAGTGACCTTAGCCTGCGCGGTTAAACCTCACAACCTGATCTGATGAGAAAGACAGCAGAACCCAAAAGCTTAAACATTCCTCTTGTCCTATTCAATGTTGTAGACCTCTCAAGCAGCCAGGGAGCTCAATCAGTGACCTGTGTGTGTTAGTGTGTGTGTTAGTTAGTGTGTGTATGTTAAGAGTGTGTTAGTGTGTGTGTTAGTGTGTGTGTGTTAGTGTGTGTATGTTAGTGTGTGTGTGTGTGTTAGTGTGTGTGTGTGTGTGTGTGTGTGTGTGTGTGTGTGTGTATGTTAGTGTGTGTGTGTTAGTGTGTATGTGTTAGTGTGTATATGTTAGTGTGTATGTTAGTGTGTGTTAGTGTGTTAGTGTGTTGTGTTAGTGTGTGTGTATGTTAGTGTGTGTGTGTATGTTAGTGTGTGTGTGTGTGTGTGTGTGTGTTAGTGTGTGTGTTAGTGTGTATGTTAGTGTGTATGTTAGTGTGTGCGTTAGTTAGTGTGTGTATGTTAAGAGTGTGTTAGTGTGTATGTTAGTGTGTGTGTTAGTGTGTATGTTAGTGTGTGTATGTTAGTGTGTGTATGTTAGTGTGTGTATGTTAGTGTGTGTATGTTAGTGTGTGTATGTTAGTGTGTGTATGTTAGTGTGTATGTGTGTGTGTGTATGTTAGTGTGTATGTGTTAGTGTGTATGTTAGTGTGTGTGTATGTTAGTGTGTGTTAGTGTGTTAGTGTGTATGTTAGTGTGTGTGTGTATGTTAGTGTGTGTGTGTATGTTAGTGTGTGTGTATGTTAGTGTGTGTATGTTAGTGTGTGTGTATGTTAGTGTGTGTGTGTGTGTGTTAGTGTGTATGTTAGTGTGTGTGTTAGTGTGTGCGTTAGTGTGCCAGAGAGAGATTAAATTCCCTTACACTGACTCCTCATCTCTAGCCCCTCTGTCTCTTACTCGATGGCCATGCCAGTACGCCACGGCTCCTAGAGAGAGCTTGCAAAGGAGCTGAGAAAACTGCCCTGACACGGAACAGACTGTCCAGAACAGAATAGCCAGACTAAAGGATAGGGAGAGAGAAAGGAGAGCAGAGGGACTGGTCTGAGAACAAAAGCGGTCTGGCAGGGACCTGCAGCAGTCACTTAACAAGGCAGGAGACATGGAGAGAAGCAGAGAGAGCGAGAAAGCCGTGCCAGCCTTCTTGACTGTCTGGCTGGAAAGTGATGGAGCCCCCTGACCTTTCCACTCTTCTCTCTCTCCTCCTTCGCGGGAGACATTACAGTACATTTTCTCCTCTCTCCTTTGAGAGGGCCTGACCCCTCAATCTCCCTCCCTCCCTCTTTCTTACCATCTTTAGCCCACTTGGGTCCAGGACAGAGCCCAGTTGTCAGGCCGATGGGACCATTACTGTCCTGGCTCAGTCCCCAGGAGGAGAAGGCCTCTTAAAACCCTCACTGGCCAGCTTGAGTGGAGTGAGCCTTTAATATTTCATTAGGGGACTCTTGACTGCCAAATGTCAGTTTCCCCACAACACACCATCACTGAAAGAGAGAGAGAGAGCGATGGAGAGAGGGAAGGAGAGAGATGACAATGGAGCAGGTGGGGTTGTCTAGTGATCCGTTATGGATCGTATACCTCCGTCCACTTTGTTTAAGTCTGTGGAGAGCAGGGTAGGACGTTAACCCAGTGTAAGTGGAGGGGGATGTTTGCAAGCTGTCTGGTTAACGTCATCCATCTTGAAAAATACATGTGGCAAGGCTCAAAAGACACATGGGCAGATTGGTGGTTTTACAGATGATACGCTGTGGTCCAACATTACCCTCAGAACTTGGTAACAGCAATTCTACAGTAAATGATCCTGGAACAAATAAAAAACATGCAGAAAATGTGCTTTTTACCCATTTGGCAAAAGAACATCTCACAATCCTTAACATTATAGCAAGTCACCCCAAACTATTTACCAACATGCCAATCTTACTTTTTTATATATAAATAATCTCAAAAAGATTGTGTACATTTTCTTTTCCACAGTGATGTTTTTGTGTAGCTGTCTGGTTCTCTTTGTGCTAAACGGCTGTGTTTCCGCCCTGCAACCAGAGGCCTGCATCTCAATCAACTCTTATTTTCACTGCCTGGCAGAGCAGCATTGCTACAGGGTCACACCGCAAACTGCAGCATCTACAACAGGGGAAGCTTGCATCACTCTTGGTTTCATAATGGTGACATTGGCAGCTTCATGAATACTGTATGTCTCCTAAACAGGTTTTTCCCATTAGCAGACTGGAGGAGAAAACAAGGTCCTCTTTCTTAATTGATTTTGTTTTGTTGCTTTCCTTGTATTTTTCTGTATCATAACGGTCTATGGTTTTTGCATAAAATGCATATGGGTTTTGGGATGTAAATGGAATTTTATTCATATTTTGTCCAAATACCTCTTGTAATTTGTATCAGAATTCTTGTACAATTTTTATATTAAAGATTTATCAGTCACTGGCAATCTGACGTGGCACGTTGCTTGTCTTTGAAAGGGATTATTTGTGTGTGTGTGTGTGTGTGTGTGTGTGTGTGTGTGTGTGTGTGTGTGTGTGTGTGTGTGTGTGTGTGTGTGTGTGTGTGTGTGTGTGTGTGTGTGTGTGTGTGTGTGTGTGTGTGTGTGTGTGTGTGTGTGTGTGTGTGTGTGTGTGTGTGTGTGTGTGTGTGTGTGTGTGTGTGTGTGTTTTTTTTCTAGGGGTAAAGGGAGGACATCTTATGAGTGGCTGGAATTTAACACCGACAGGGACAGTCTGTCAATCAAGCCGGTCAGACAAGACACAATTTCAGCAGTTTTGCTGGCCTGTTTTAATTAAGCTGTGATAAAAATCATTGGGGGAAAGGCTATCTTGACCAATTAGTGGACGATTAGATTAATGAAGTCATTTAAAGATGTACCAGTGTGAGCACTCGGGGCCAGTTTCCCAGACACTTATTAGGCCTAGTCCTGGACTGACAACAGCCCTAGGATTTGCTGGTGTTATCATATTAGTGGAATGGAGATAAATGTGCTTTAAAAGGGCAATGTGCTTGTCAACAATAATATTATACAGTTGGGTCTGAAATTGACACCCTTGATAAAGATGAGCAATGACAACTGTATAAAATAAATAATTCAAACACTAAGCTATATTGTATGGTCCAAAACATTTGGAAATTATATTATTTTATAATAATACTATTGTTCAGATAAAGAGATGTTTAACAAGCAAAAACATATCAAAAAGGTTTGGGTCAACATTAACAACACTAAAGATTCATAGAAATCAAGTAGTCAAAAGTTTTGTTGGTTGTTTCAGATTAATTTGTGCCCAATAGAAACAAATGGTAAATCATGTAGTGTGTCATTTTGGAGTCACTTTTATTACAAACAAGAATGTTTTCTAAACACTTCTACATTCATGTGAATGCTACCATGATTACTGATTATCCTGAATAAATCGTGAATAACGATGAGTGAGAAAGTTACAAAGGGTCAAATATCATGGACTAGGCACTGGGATAGGGACCAGAAGGTCCTAAGTTCAAATCTTGCCAATGCCCATTCTCCAAAATGGTACTTTCCCTAGCACGGAATTCACCCCCTCAACCCCCAAACCATACCTCAACTTTTGTTAGGTATGGAGGAGGCTGGAGGATTTTCGCTATTTCGCTAATACTTTTGGGGGTAATTGATCCCAAGGTCTAAAGTTCCTCCCCAATAAGAAGTTTCTCCAATGCATTTTGAGGAAGAAGGAGATAGGATGTGAGGAATCAAGGAAATACGATTGGGGATCCACCCGTACACTAAAGCACAAGAGAGAACAAGAAGTGTGGAGTTAACCCACATTCTTTTGGTTGTAAGGCTTAGGCTTTAGGAAAATTAAAAATCATAGTTTTGCCAGTGATTTGTTGATATCCTGGAAAAGGTAGATATTTTTTTGATTGCATCAAAAACCTAAGATTTTACAAGCACACCAACCCTGATACTGTAGCATCACCAGGAGTGCATTCATTCGTCTATCAGAGTTTCTATTAATTTGTTTTGCACTGTTTCAATGGAAAACAATATATTTATATGGCACAAATTCATGTATTCATTAGTCAGATTCCGTTGCCAAACGTTTAGTTTGTTGCAAAACAGCTTGCAACGGAAACCGTTTACCCTAGGGACCAAACGGAAGCCAACAGAATGAAACGGGGAGGGACCTACCTGAATCTGTCCAATAGAAACTAGTTATCATTGCATAATGTTAAGTTTGGAGTAAACGTTTCAGTTTCAAAACGTTTTGCAACGGAATCCTACTAATGAATACACCCCAGGTAGGTCTTTCCTGTTTCGTTCTGTTTGCTTCCTTGTAAATACAGGAGTTGTAGTGCTAGTGAGACATTGGGCTCGTTTGAGTGGTAAGGCTAAAGCAACCGACTGTAGACAAATGAAGTCTGGTTCATCTGCAACAGCCGAAAGTCGGACACTAAAGGGATTTTCCAACAGCAAGGCTCAGATCAACATGCCAGTTACCATTGTTTATAAAAGCTTTTCTTTACAAAGTTGAAATAAACATGTCTCCAACCCCCATGTCACACACTCAAAGTGAAACCTTGTGTACACATTGTACAATCAATTGAGAGAGAGAGAGAGAGAGAGAGAGAGAGAGAGAGAGAGAGAGAGAGAGAGAGAGAGAGAGAGAGAGACTCATATCATATTCATTTGTATATATCTACTGTATACATGAATCATGGCAAAGTTGGTTCCTGTTTCAGTCTTGTCTGAAAAGCACCCTAATGATTGGTTGACAATGGAGCCTCCCACTACGCAGGTGATGGCTGGAAGGTGAAGTTGGCGAAGAGCAACTGCAGAAATTTGCAGTCAAAACGTCATGAACTTTGATCACATTATTTATGTAAAGTTCATGTAAAGTTCACGCAAGCCAGACAATTGTTCACCCCATAATGCAATAAACTTTGAAAGGTGGTGACCAACGCTAGTCACCGACTTGACAAAAGTGATCTGCTCGAATGCACCCAATGATACTTCTTTCTGAAAGGCAGGCAGACAAAGGTTGCACTTTACCAAAACGTGCTTTAATGACGATTCTACAATCACAGTTGGAAATTCTGCACAAATCACACTGTCGGCAAAATAAACAAGCATAACAAAGGCCACTTACATTTCCAACAAACTACTATTATTCCAGTCAAAGTCCTTCAGACAATGGCTCCTCTTCAGGTTGACTAGTGCTTAGTAAAGGAGAAACGTCCTCTCACTGTCAACTGCGTTTATTTTCAGCAAACCTAACATATGTAAATATTTGTATGAACATAAGGTTCAACAACCGAGACAAACTGAACAAGTTCCACAAACATGTGACTAACATAAATCGAAAATTGTGTCCCTGAACAAAGGGGGAGGGTCAAAATCAAAAGTAACAGTATCTGGTGTGACCAGCTGCATTCAGTACTGCATCTCCTCCTCATGGACTGCACCAGATTTGCCAGTTCTTGCTGTGAGATGTTCTGGTCTTTCTAGGGAGTTTTTCCTAGCCACCGTGCTTCTACACCTGCATTGCTTGCTGTCTGGGGTTTTAGGCTGGGTTTCTATACAGCACTTTGAGATATCAGCTGATGTAAGAAGGGCTTTATAAATACATTTGATTTGATTTACCCCACTCTTCCACCAAGGCACCTGCAAGTTCCCGGACATTTCTGGGTGGAATGGCCCTAGCCCTCACCCTCCGATCCAACAGGTCCCAGGCGTGCTCAATGGGATTGAGATCCGGGCTCTTCTCTGGCCGTGGCAGAACACTGACATTCCTGTCTTGCAGGAAATCACGCACAGATCGAGCAGTATGGCTGGTGGCATTGTCATGCTGAAGGTCATGTCAGGATGAGCCTGCAGGAAGGGTACCACATATCAGGGAGGAGGATGTCTTCCCTGTAACGCACAGCGTTGAGATTGCCTGCAATGACAACAAGCTCAGTCCGATGATGCTGTGACACGTCGCCCCAGACCATGACAAAACCTTCACCTCCAAATCGATCCCGCTCCAGAGTACAGGCCTCGGTGTAACGCTCATTCCTTCGACAATAAACGCGAATCCGACCATCTCCCCTGGTGAGACAAAACCGCGACTCATCAGTGAAGAGCACTTTTTTCGGTCCTGTCTGGCCCAGCAACAGTGAGTTTGTGCCCATAGGTGATGTTGGCGGTGATGTCTGGTGAGGACCTGCCTTACAACAGGCCTACAAGCCCTCAGTACAGCCTCTCTCAGCCTATTGCGGACAGTCTGAGCACTGATGGAGGGATTGTGCATTCCTGGTGTAACTCGGGCAGTTGTTGCCATCCTATATCTGTCCCGCAGGTGTGATGTTTGGATGTACCTATCCTGTGCAGGTGTTGTTACACATGGTCTGCCACTGCGAGGACAATCATCTGTCCGTCCTGTCTCCCTGTAGTGCTGTCTTAAGCATCTCACAGTACGGACATTGCTTGCCCTAGCCACATCTATGCATCCTCATGCCTCCTTGCAGCATGCCTAATGCACATTCATGCAGATGAGCAGGGACCCTGGGCATCTTTCTTTTGGTGTTTTTCAGAGTCAGTAGAAAGGCGTCTTTAGTGTCCTAAGTTTTCATAACTGTGACCTTAAGACACTAACAACTTACAGACGGTAGGCAGTTAACGACCGTTCCACAGGTGCATGTTCATTAATTGTTTATGGTTCATTGATCAAGCATGGAAAACAGTGTTTAAACCCTTTACAATGAAGATCTGTGAAGTTATTTGGATTTTTACGAATTATCTTTGAAAGACAGGGTCCTGAAAAAGTTTAGTTTATATCAAACACATGGTTTCCAGCCGTGCGCCGCTCCAACCATTGTTATGAGCCGTTTTCCCCTCAGCAGCCTCCTGCGATCCCTAGACAGTGAAATATGCACAGGACATGGTCAGTTTTAAAAAACGTTTCTTCCCTGAATTTGCAGCTCTGAATTCCTCTTTTCAAATCAACACTAAACCCAAAGGGCTCGATTCAATCTGTATCGCCAAAGTTCAGCACTATAGCGCGATTGAAATTTAAAGGCAATGTTCCTGCTTTTGCAGGGACAGCATTAACGGTAAATACCAAATGACCTTCAAAATATTTGTCAAGTTTAGCAGCAGAGAACCTGAAATCAGGAAGGCTTCAAACATGACAGACATGAACTGGACACCATGGATCTAATCGGACAAAAACTAAACCATTTTAGTTATGAGAAACATACTATAACAGTCAACATGAGGGTCCGTCAGTCTCTGGATAACAGCCATCACCCGCTTACATCATTATCTCCGGCGGTGGTCATATTACAAATTGATACGAATGGCACCGGGGATGTTTTCTTTGGTAAGAAACAGGAACATAATGCTGGCCCTTTTGAAAGTGAAGAAGCAACCGTCGGGAGGCGAGGAGGCTTAATGACCTTGAATTAAACAACATTCCTCATTGTCACACGCCGGCTGCTCATCCAGCCGCTGTCGATACGCCGTGGCCCCGTGGCAGAATAATAGTGCTGGTGGTATTGATTACCCAGGGAGGGGGGGCAGTAAAATATATTTCCACAGCATGAGGGCCCATGGCCCCCGCAGCCCCATCAGTGACGGCCCCTCACTGGAGACCCTGGGAGCTACAGAGCTGCCTGGCAGTCTGCGGCTGGTCCACCTGCTACATAACCTACCGTGTAGTGTTCCTGACAGGGCGCCGCCATCAATTGGTCCTGACAAAAACACAGCCCCTCCGCTGACCTTTGAGAGGTAGGAGAGGAGGAGAACAGTCGGACGGACGCAGCCGCCGATGGACAGTTGATGTCAGGGACGAGCAGTCTGTCTGTCCTGTCTGATGGGTGAGGTTTTGAAATTACGCTGGTGTTGGTCTAGTCCACTGAGTAGACTCAGGCCTCTTGTCAATGAAGAGAGTTTCTCTCTCTGCTTGGCTAAATGCTTGTACGTATACTGTGTGCATGCTGACAAACAATAACCTGTCTTGAAGTACTGCAAAAAAAACTCATAGTTTGCCTAATGTCAGTTTATGTAACAAAATAAGATAGTATAGTGTAGAGAATCATTGTATCATCTAAACCGCTGTGAAATATATTTTACATAGCCCAAAATATAGTATTTTCAGCTGTTTAAACCTGGTGTGCAAAATCGAAAGTAAAAGACGCAAAAATGAAACTTAAGAACAGGATGCATAAAAATAGCGCACATCGAACAGATCTACCACTTCTTGGACTTGCTTTCAATGAGAATGACAGATCTATAACTAACACTTCTATGTGAATTTGGTCAGGTCGCCCAAAAAGTTACATATTGCAGCTTTAATTGGTCCTCTGAAGCCCACTGGAGTATGGGCGAGAGGGCGAGAGAGAGAGAGGGCGAGAGAGGGCGAGAGAGGGCGAGAGAGGGCGAGAGAGGGCGAGAGAGAGAGAGAGAGAGAGAGAGAGAGAGAGAGAGAGAGAGAGAGAGAGAGAGAGAGAGAGAGAGAGAGAGAGAGAGAGAGAGAGAGAGAGAGAGAGAGAGAGAGAGAGAGAGAGAGAGAGAGAGAGAGAGAGAGAGAGAGAGAGAGAGAGAGAGAGAGAGAGAGAGAGAGAGAGAGAGAGAGAGAACCTGACAGGAGCTGCCTGTTCAGCAGGACTGTCATAATTAGTGCCTGGCCCTGGCCATTCCAGAGAATTCTTTAAAGAAGCACTTCATCAATAGTGACACAAGCAGGGGGGAACATCTGCCACTGGAGCCACTACTGCCTGCAGCCAGGCAGTCTCAGTCAGTGACACAGGAAAGGGGAGGAGAAGAGGTGTAATCTCTGCTCTGTGTTCCAACAACATATTAGTCGTTTTTATTAGCAGACCTACCACTGTGAAAAGGCTGGTTGTTGAAACTGTTTCAACTTCAATTAAAAATACAGTAATTATTTGTAATTAATAGATATATACAAAAACAAGATAAAATGGCTGAACTTTTGTAGTCCATTTGCACAATTGGTGGGAGGGGCTTACAGTTAGCTCTAGAGGTCGACCGATTATGATTTTTCAACGCCGGTACCGATACCGATTATTGGAGGACCCAAAAAAGCCGATACCGATTAATCGGCTGATTTTTAAAATTAATATTAGTACATCAATAAAAATCAATTTAGCCTCAAATAAATAATGAAACATGTTCAATTTGGTTTAAATAATGCAAAAACAAAGTGTTGGAGAAGAAAATAAAAGTGCAATATGTGCCATGTAAAAAAGCTAACGTTTAAGTTCCTTGCTCAGAACATGAGAACATATGAAAGCTGGTGGTTCCTTTTAACATGACACTTCAATATCCAAGGTAAGAGGTTTTAGGTTGTAGTTAATTTAGTATTTTTAGGACTATTTCTCTCTATACCATTTGTATTTCATATACCTTTGACTATTGGATGTTCTTATAGGCACTTGAGTATTGCCAGTGTAACAGTATAGCTTCCGTCCCTCTCCTCGCTCCTACCCGGGCTCGAACCAGGAACACATCGACAACAGCCACCCTCGAAGTAGCGTCACCCATGCAGCGTTACTCCCATCTCGGGAGTTGATAGGGTTGAAGTCATAAACAGCTCAATGCTTGAAGCACAGCGAAGAGATGCTAGCAAAACGCACAAAAGTGCTGTTTGAATGAATGTTTACAAGCCTGCTGGTGCCTACCACCGCTCAGTCAGACTGCTCTATCAAATCATAGACTTAGTTATAACATAATAACACACAGAAATACGAGCCGTAGGTCATTAATATGGTAGAATCCGGAAACTATCATTTTGAAAACAAAACGTTTATTATTTCAGTGAAATACGGAACCGTTCGGTATTTTATCTAATGGGTGGCATCCCTAAATCTAAATATTGCTGTTACATTGTACAACCTTCAATGTTATGTCATAATTACATAAAATTCTGGCAAATTCGTTCGCAACGAGCCAGGCGGCCCAAATTGTTGCATATACCCTGACTCTGCGTGCAATAAACGCAAGAGAAGTGACACAATTTCACCTGGTTAATATTGCCTGCTAACCTGGATTTCTTTTAGCTAAATATGCAGGTTTAAAACTATATACTTCTGTGTATTGATTTTAAGAAAGGCATTGGTGTATATGGTTAGGTACAGTCATGCAACGATTGTCCTTTTTTGGCAAATGCGCTTTTATTAAATCATCCCCCAGCGTTGCATCGATTATATGCAACGCAGGACACACTAGATAAACTAGTAATATCATCAACCATATCTAGTTAACTAGTGATTATGATTGCTTGATTGTTTTTTATAAGGTAAGTTTAATGCTAGCTAGCAACTTACCTTGGCTTCTTACTGCATTCGCGTAACAGGCAAACATGCCAACCATGGTCTTGCCCCACCACACACACACACACACACACGCACGCATACGCACGCACACACACGCACGCACACACGCACGCACGCACACACACAGTTCTAATCATTTGGCAGAGGCAGCCCTACATTGGCGAGGAACAATTACCGTTCATTGAGGACTAATTGATTTTAATTGTGTTCTGTAATTGGAGGGAAAATTACCAGAATGAAGAGAAGCAGAAAAGCTTTTATGTGCCAATGCTTTATCGGTCCCTGAAGCTACCAGCTTCATCAGATCAGGGCTAAAACGCCTCCTGTGAGCCGTCGACCAGGAAATGTCCGTCCTTAAAAAAAAACATATATATAAAATATGTAAATATACTTTAAACGTAATAAATCTTAGTCAAGTGTTGGGAACCAGGTGGATGAGACTGAACAAGCCGGCGACTGGCTGATTCCTTATAAAAACTAATTTCTGGTAACATGAGCCCTGGCTAGGATGGGCTTGTCAACGTATTAGACTTTTTACTGGGGCCATATCGATTCTGTTCTACACCAGCGAGGCCTGCATTGCTGGCTAATGCTATTGACGAGCCATCAGTCTTGTCCAAAAGTGTGGAGGCATGCGGCTCTTTTCTGAGGCTGAACAGAGGGAGAGGGGAGAGAGGGAGGGAGAGAGAGGGAGGAAGAGAGAAGGAAGGGAAGAGAGGAAAAAACATCAATGGACAGTGATGGAGAGCAGGGAGGAGGGCGAAGCTGCAAGCGCAGCATACACACACAGACCCTTGTCCATGGTTTGGGAACACTAAATTAGAAAGAAGACAAAAGGGATGAGAGAGGGAGAAACAGTAAACAGCCGCATCGATCCAACTAGCGTTGGGCAAATCAAACCATTACTGCCTTAGTCTGGACTGTGTCCGTCGGTCGGATAGACCCCGGGGCGGAGGGGAGAGTGTCCGTAGAATCAGTGTCCGTATGCACCAAGGGTCACCCACTGGGTTACAGACTTTGCTCCTGCAACACATCACTTTTTGTTGCCTGGTTTGGAGCGCCGTCCTCAGCAGCACTGCTGAAACAAATGTGTTGTGTCGTCAGATCACAGATATCCCTTTACTGTCCCTTTAGAGAATTGTGTCTTAGACATTCAAGTGCTTCTGCTACCCACAAGGTGCATCAAAAAGGTGAAAGAGGAGTCTGGTCAGGAAGGAGTTAACTCCGAGTGGCGGTTAGAAGACAATTCAACCTGGCTGTCAAAAGGCAACCCAGGGACAAGAGGGAACGGCTGAACTCATCACAAACGCCTCTCCTGGCGTCCGCCGCCTCAGCGCAGCCCGCCGCGTAATGACTCCAACAACACGAGGATCCCGTTTAATTAAAATGAAGGCAGATCAGTTAAGCAGATGGTTGCCGCACAAATATTAGGCGAAGTAGAAGTGTTTAATGGTCGGCACTTATCTCCACCCTCCTTTTTTTCTCTGCTCTCTGCAGCGCCGCCCAGCCCAACCCTGATAAACAGGACAGGGGGCTCTGTGTTAATCAACCTTAGAACCTTTAAAGCCGCCAGATAAGGAATAATTTGGGATCTTTGTAAATTAGCTTGAGATGTGGCTAAGACTCTGGCCCCCATCTGCCGCAGAGCGCTCACTCGGCCAGACTTGCAGAGGGAGGGAGGTAGGAGTGGAGGAGGTGAGGGGGGTGTTCGCGGTCTATCAGCGTAATAGCCTTGGTGCCATGGTGGATGGCAGTGGGGAAGTTTGGGAGTAAAAAGTAATTTTTTCTCCAACAGAGGAGAATAGAGAGATATTATTATTTTTTTTTTTGCTTTTCTCTTGTGTTTTTCTTTATCCCTTCTGTGGGTTGACCTCCCTTGCCACCGCCCTGGCGATCAGCGCTCCTTATCAGTGACACTGGAGAGCCACCCGCTCGGCTGCAATCATCTAAACAGGAAGACTGGGAGTGGGTCGGCAGCAGGCGGCAGCCCCGCAGAGTGGCCTCTCTGAGCAGGTCAACGGGGGCCTTCACCCCTTTTAAGTCGGGCACAAGCAGGGGCAGCCCCGTGTTTATTTTGCAGATGAGGGGTTGCAGGAGAGAGTGGAGGGGAAGATAGGTCAATCGATCATTGCAGTGCCATTGGACCTTGTCAAAGACGTGCCCAGAATGTCAACATAATGTTTACTGTTCTCTGTGTTATCATCATCATTATGTTTTAGAATGTTTACTGTTCTATGTGTTATCATTATCATCATTATGTTTTAGAATGTTTACTGTTCTATGTGTTATCATTATGTTTTAGAATGTTTACTGTTCTGTATTATCATTATGTTTTAGAATGTTTACTGTTCTATGTGTTATCATCATCATTATGTTTTAGAATGTTTACTGTTTTCTCTGTTATCATCATCATTATGTTTTAGAATGTTTACTGTTCTTTGTGTTATCATCATCATTATGTTTTAGAATGTTTACTGTTCTCTGTGTTATCATCACCATTATGTTTTAGAATGTTTACTGTTCTATTCCATTTAAACCGATCTGATAGCTGAAATCTAGATAGATTACGTTTGAAAAACGGGGGTACAGTTGAAGTCAGAAGTTTACGTACACTTAGGTTGGAGTCATTAAAACTCATTTTTCAACCACTCTTCTTGTTAACAAACTACAGTTTTGGCAAGTCGGTTATGACATCTACTTTGTGCATGACAAGTAATTTTTCCAACAATTGTTTACTGACAGATTATTTCACTTATAATTCACTGTATCACAATTCAAGTGGGTCAGAAGTTTACATACACTAAGTTGACTGTGCCTTTAAACAGCTTGGAAAATTCCTGAAAATTATGTCATGGCTATAGAAGATTCTTATAGGCTAATTTACATAATTGGAGGTGTACCTGTGGATGTTTTTCAAGGCCTACCTTCACACTCAGTGCCTCTTTGCTCGACATCATGGGAAAATCAAAAGATATCAGCCAAGACCTCAGAAAGAAAATGGTTGACCTCAACAAGTCTGGTTCATCCTTGGGAGCAATTTCCAAATGCCTGAAGGTACCACGTTCATCTGTACAAACAATTGTACGCAAGTATAAACCCCATGGGACCACGCAGCCATTATACCGCTCAGGAAGGAGACGTGTTCTGCCTCCTAGAGATGAATGTACTTTAGTGCGAAAAGTGCAAATCAATCCCAGAAAACAGCAAAGAACCTTGTGAAGATGCTGGAGGAAACAGGTACAAAAGTATCTATATCCACAGTAAAACAAGTCCCTATATCGACATAACCTGAAAGGCCGCTCAGCAAGGAAGAAGCTACTGCTCCAAAACCAACATAAAAAAGCCAGACTACGGTTTGCAACTGCACATGGGGACAAAGATCATACTTTTTGGAGAAATGTCCTCTGGTCTGATGAAACAAAAATAGAACTGTTTGGCCATAATGACTATCAATACGTTTGGAGGAAAAGGGGGAGGCTTGCAAGCCGAAGAACATCATCCCAACTGTGAAGCATGGGGGTGGCAGCATCATGTTGTGGGGGTGCTTTGTTGCAGGAGGAACTGGTGCACTTCACAAAATAGATGGCATCATGAGGATGGAAAATTACGTGGATAACATCTCAAGACATCAGTCAGGAAGTTAAAGTTTGGTCGCGAATGGGCCTTCCAAATGGACAATGACCCCAAGCATACTTCCAAAGTTGAGGCAAAATGGCTTAAGGACAACAAAGTCAAGGTATTGGAGTGGCCATCACAAAGCCCTGACCTCAACCCTATAGAAAATTTGTGGGCAAAACTGAAAAAGCGTATGCGAGCAAGGAGGCCTACAAACCTGACTCAGTTACACCCGCTCTGTCAGGAGGAATGGGCCAAAATTCACCCAACTTATTGTGGGAAGCTTGTGGAAGGCTACCCGAAACGTTTGACCCAAGTTAAGCAATTTAAAGGCAACGCTACCAAATACTAATTGAGTATATGTAAACTTCTGACCCACTGGGAATGTGATGAAAGAAATAAAAGCTGAAATAAATAATTCTCTCTACTATTATTATGACATTTCACATTCTTAAAATAAAGTGGTGATCCTGAATGACCTAAGACAGGAAATTTTTACTAGGATTAAATGTCAGGAATTGTGAAAAACTGAGTTTAAATGTATTTGGCTAAGATGTATGCAAACTTCCGATTGAACTGTATGGGAAGTGGGTAAAGCGGGTAAACAGGGAAAGCGGGTAAACAGTATTTTATGGTGACCACTACACCACATGGTGGCAAGATATTGGAGCATCCAAATAAACATTTGAAAATGTGAGCAATTATTAAAGGCCCAGTGCAGTCCAAAACAATATTTTCCTGTGTTTTATATATATTTCCACACTACGAGGTTGGAATAATATAGTTAAATTGTGAAAATGCCCTTTTAGTGTAAGAGCTGTTTGAATAGACCGCCTGACATTGCAGCCTGTCTGGGGAATTAGTTCATAGATTCATAAAAAAAGAGTTCCAAATCTTTGAACTTGCTCTTTGCTAAGAAGCTATTTTTGTTTGTTTTTTCAAAACTATTTTAATTGAAACAATCACAGTACGGTACTTAATTGTTACCCAGAAATGATTTGATATTGAGATAAAAACGGCTGCATTGAACCTTTATGACGACCCAGTGAAGTAGGAGCCAACCCCAAACTATATCTAGTTTTCATTTACATGTGTTTGAGTTGTCAACTAACGTGAATTCAATGTGAAATCAACCAAAACATTTACCATATAATTCGACCCAGTGAAATAGGAGCCAACACCAAACTACATCTAGTTTTGATTTACATGTGTTTGAGTTGTCAACTAACGTGAATTCAATGTGAAATCAACCAAAACATTTACCATATGATTCGACCCAGTGAAATAGGAGCCAACACCAAACTACATCTAGTTTTGATTTACATGTGTTTGAGTTGTCAACTAACGTGAATTCAATGTGAAATCAAACAAAACATTTATCATATCATTTGATTTTGGTTAGAAGTTGGATGAAAAAAAAAGCCAAAATTCCATTACATTGATGACGTTTTAAAAATCCAATCAGTTCAGTTTTCCACACTGATTCAACATCATCTCAATGAATTAAATGAAGTGGAAACAACATTGATTCAACATCATCTCAATGAATTAAATGAAGTGGAAACAACATTGATTCAACATCATCTCAATGAATTAAATGAAGTGGAAACAACATTGATTCAACCAGTTTTTGCCCAGGTGGTATGGAGTTCTGATATTACTGCATTATTAAATGGTATCGCTGTTTTACATCCTCTTACCCGGCTGGAACCAAAACACCGTCATCTCATAACCTTCTAGTAACTCTTGAGCATCACACAGATCAACCCATTTTTCCACACAGATCAACCCATTTTTCCACACAGGTCAACCCATTTTCCTCATCCACAGACCATAGAATCTTAAACAAAAACAAATTTAGCAAAATCTGATTTATCCCCCTCATACATTTGAACTTTCCTCAAATGAAAAGCACATTGACTGAACTCGGCCCTACCTCTTCTCTTCCCACAACCTCTCTCTCTCCTTTTTCCCCCTCAAGAACATACTGTAAGGCAAAAACCTACTTCACTATTCACCAGACAGTTGGAATGTATTGTAGTCTGTTTTACAGGTTAGCTTCGCTACCTTGTTCTGTTAACCTTCTCTGTTGTTTCCTTCCTGCCATTTGGAGAAAGGGACACCGGATTGAAGGTAATTACATTCAGAAATGCTGCAGACGTTTATCTGTGCTTGTGGTTTGGGACTTCACAATTGGGATTGGGGCCTGCTGACAATTTTCCCCTTAAAGTAGGCCACTGTGGAGCTACCTAGCTATCAGGTTGGGTCCCGGGCCTGATACTGGGGCTATGAGGCTGAGAGTGAGTCCAAAATGGCACCCTACTACATACTGTACATAATGCACAACTGTAGGGCTCTGGTCAAAAGTAGTGCACTATGTATGGTGCTGTTTAGGACACAACCTGGTGCTGTAGACTGAGAGTGTTGCCACATGTTGGAGTCGGCCGGTGCCAGGAGCAAATGTGCTGAACAACGGGACTGAAACCATGAACTCCGTGCCTTGGCAGTGGCCGTGCTGCGGAGGCTACTCACAGGGGTAGACCAACAGCACTTACAGTACCAAGTGACGTGTGTAAGTGTGGGTGTGTAATTGTCTTAAGTGTGTATGTGTGTGTGTGTGTCCATCTTACCTGTGTCAGATTACTGACAGTCTGTTCCATCATCTGTTCCCTCCCATTCTTCAAGTCGTTTCCGTAAAAGTTAGAGCGCGACACACACAGACACACAGTCTGAAAGCATGGACATCTCCACAGAGGACATCTCACATCATGATGGGTCACACCTGGCTACGCTTCCTCCCTCTCTCCCTCCCTCCCTCTCTCCATCTCTCCCTCCCTCCCTCCCTCCCTCCCTCCCTCCCTCCCTCCCTCCCTCCCTCCCTCTCTCCCTCCCTCCATCACCCTCCCTCCCTCTATCCCCCTCCCTCCCTCTATCCCCCTCCCTCCCTCTATCACCCTCCCTCCCTCTATCACCCTCCCTCCCTCTATCACCCTCTCTCTCTTGTTCCCACACAGTCGGCATCTGGAATCTATTGGCGGCGAGAGTCACATGAAGCCATAAAGCCCTCAAAGGCCCACAAACGCACTAGGGGTGGAACGTCAAACAATGTTGGCCCAACAAGCTGCCAACAGACACAGTGCTCCGTCTCGAACCTGAACAAACTCCGAACGTGGCTCTTTTTTCCCCTTCTCTCTCTCTCCTTTCGTTCTTCTTCTTCCTTCTCTGTGTTGTTGACCGACCCGACACCTGGGAACTAGCTCGGGGGGGATTTTTACATTTTTACCCCTAAATGGAATTTTGTATCAGATCTGACTCTAGCGAGCTGAGTGGAAGCCAGGCAGGGAGGCAGAGGGACAGACAGAGAAGGCCAGTGTCAGATAGATAAACAGCCGTAGAGGGAGACGAGGTCGTCCTCCTGTAGATTGGATTGGGGATTTAATTGGGGTCTTCTCTGACCCACTGTAACCTGCTACAACAACCCTCCTCGGCCCCCGGTGTCACCGCAGGGTTAATGTCCACCCACCCGCCGTCGCTAGACAGATAATGTGACCTGCGCTGCTCGTCTTCGGTGATCTCATTGGCATGAAGTAAGCCGTTGTCACTGCGGTCCTTTTAGCCAAGTGGAGAAGTGTAGGGGGGTGGAGGGGCGGTGGAGGGGCGGTGGTGCTGTCACAGCACTGTAATGCTCTATCGATTCTCCATATCTGTTACGGAGGCTGGGAAGGGCGACCCAAATTCGATATGCTTCTAAGGGGCCAAGAACTCCAAACAACGAGCTGAACGGGTTATCAAAGGGAAAAGGAACCAAAGTACAATCACTCCTCCTCGTCAACCAATAACTGACAGCAGAAAAAAAACTCCCTTTACAGCAGAACAAAGGAAAACTGGCAATTCGGTAATTATATCAAAATGGAGGTTTTGTAGTTTGTCTGGCAAGTCCCCAGCGTTTGTTTTTTCATTTCCCCCCCCCCATAAAAAGTGTGCTGGCCTACATGTAAGAGCAGAAATAATCTGCTTTCGGAGCCGAGTCAAAGCAGCACTTCATTGTTAACAATGTGCTGCATTTCATAACTGTCTACAAAAGTGCCATACTTCACTGTTTGTTTGTGCTGGAGTGCTGGAGGTGAAAACGAGTTGCTAACATTGTGGGAGAAAAGCTTGTGAAATATAACAACAACAAAAAAAAGATGGCGGCTGTCTTTAATGTCGTGCAGGAGCCGGTGTTGTTTTTCCACTCATTAGAAACGGCTTTGAAGTGGGCTGATGAAACCTTAGCGCTGGGAAATTTCACAGAGACGGGATTGCTGTGTGCACTTTCTTCTTCTCCAGAAACACAGTACCCACATCCTATCAGTTTGTGGTATAGTCACTTACCAGATTGGGTGTAGCCTAGGCTGCAGCATTTGTCAAAGCATCAAGTTGTCTGGTTTATAGCTGTGGTCTATATTGTATATAATTGCGCTGCATTCAGTTTAAACATCATTAACACAAGAAGAAAGCATCCAACTACAAGTCTATTAGTCAATCTCAGAATAATTCAGCTCAGCTCCTTTCAACTGGTCATGAAGACTTAATGTGGAGGTAATGAAAAGGTAATATGGCCAAGTGAAGAGGTAATGTGAAGGTAATGTGCGGTTAAGGATGATGTAATGTGGAGATAATGAAAAGGTAATCTGGAGGTAATGAAAAGGTAATGTGAGCGTAATGTGGCCCAGTGAAGAGGTAATGTGAAGGTAATGTGAAGGTAATGTGAAGGTAATGTGGGGTAACAAATATATCATGTGGAGATAATGAAAAGGTAATCTGGAGGTAATGAAAAGGTAATGTGAAGGTAATGTGGCCCAGTGAAGAGGTAATGTGAAGGTAATGTGGAGCAATGAAGAGGTAATGTGGAAGAGGTAATGTGGGGTAATGAAAAGGTAATGTGGGGGTAATGAAGTGGTCACGTGGAAGAGGTCATGTGGAAGTAATGAAGATGTAATGTGGAGGTAATGTGGAGCAATGAAGAGGTAATGTGGTGCAAATAATAGGTAATGAAGTGGTAATGTGGAGGGAATGAAGAAGTCATGTGGAAGTAATGAAGAGGTCATGTGGAGGTAATGTGGAGCAGCAGACTAAATTAATTGGGATGAGTGGACTGTTGGGGGGCGGACCCTGTCCCTATTCACCCCATTCTCCCTCCCTCCCTCCCACACTACTATCCAACACACACACTCCCACCGTCAACCGCTAAGCCCGCTGTAAATCAGATAAGCTACGCGGGTGGCTTCTGTGGCCAATCGTCAGCAAGGATGGCATGGCTGGTATCGGGCAGCTGCAAATCCCTCATCAGAGGGACTACAAAATGCTCCGACTGGGCCCTGGCACCCCAGAAAGCCATCCCCTCGCCCTCCCCTGCACACCCCAGCCCCCCGTGCCTGGGTGATGTCATTATTGAAGTCTTTGGCGTTGATATCCGAGGAGTAAGTTGCCATTGACAGGTTCAGAGCCTCCCTGGCTCCCCCCGGAGGATTCTTGACTTTGAAGCTATTTGGACTTAAGCTGTGAATGATTCTTGACAGGCTTTCCCTCTACCTACGTCGCTAATCCCCCTCCCTCTCAACCAGGCCTGGACTACACCAGCGCTGCACACTCACACACATGCATAAACACACAAGTACACGCTCACTTGCATAGCAACTGAAACAAATACTCTGGAGTACACACACACACACACACACACACACAGATTCCTCACTAACTCCTTCCTGCTACTCCCCTTCTTGCAATGTGTGGACCCACATAAAAAGGGTCTGACAGCCTAGACTAAACTACCATCCCTTCCTCTCCTTCTCTCCTCCAGTCCAGCCCAATACAGAGGGCCTGCTCTGCTCCAGAGGTACATAGCCGGGCCCCACCACCCTCCCAGCTCAGCCAGCCCTCCCATTCATTCCTCAGGCTTCATCAGCACTTAGTGGACATCTGTGCAGTGCCAGCTCTTGCCATATGCCACTGTGGTGGGAAGACAAACGACCATGTCGGTGCCGTGCCACGCCTGTGTGTCTGATGCCACCAGGGGCAGGCTGGGTGGGTGGGAGGGACGGGTCTAGCCAGGCTGGGAGTGGCCGGGCGTGCTTAGCAGCCAATCACGCAGCGAATGGGGCAATTAGCTATCTAAACTGGTAGACACGCGAGGCGCAGGACAGCTGCTCAAGCAGCTAATCCGGAGAGCAAAGTGAAGGAAACCACAGCAGACTGGCCCTGTAGCTGGGGCTCTTAAGGTATGACCTTGATACAGCCACTTTAAAGGCTACTTATTTGAGTCAAGATAAAAACCACACTTCAACCTTCATTCAACAGCACTGTGGTCTTGAACATTCACAGTAACGGACATATTTTTCGACCTCAGTATCACTTTGATCTAAAAATCTCTAAATGATGATGCAGAGAGGGAAATATGAGAAGAATGATTCACATATTGGAGAGAATCTGATTCACGGGATCACATAAGGTTGGTTGGTGTAACTATTTGAATTCCGTCACAGACACTTCCAACAGGGTGGAGGTCTTTGGGGTGTAATGCAATGACTCACACACTACCACACGCACATGCTCCAAACACACCACGCTGGGTCCAACTCAAGCTGAGCGGAGAGAGAGAACGGAGAGGAAGCAGAGAGAGAGAGAGAGAGAGAGAGAGCGGAGGGATGAGAAGAAGGTGTGTGGAAAGAGAGGGGAGGAGGAACAGCAGTAATGCCCAGGCGCGGGGCTCTGGCGAAGGAACTGAGAGGTGTTTTTGGCTTGTGTTGCATTGTGGGGGGTTGCAGTGTGTGTGAGTGTGTCTCCCAGGAGGAGGCTATAAAAAGACAAAGGAGGCTGGAGAGGCCGTGCGGAGCGACTGTTGAAAGGGAGAGAACACCCACTCCATAATCCAACCACCGTCACCAACCAGAGAGAGAGAGAGACTGTGGGGCGCGCACACACACACTACAGATGTAGACCCCCCCCCCCCCCCCCCCCCCCAGTTGGAGGTCACTACTCAATAGCAGCTCTAACTGACGTAATGGATGAAAACAGAGGTCAGCGTGAGTACTGAAGGCTTCCATGGAGAATATGAGATGGGACTGTACACTGGGGTCTCACCGGGCCATAAGTCTCACTCACTCACTCACTCACTCACTCTCACACACACACTCTCTGAAGGACACAGATGACTCACACACACAAACATACACATATACACAAACACCCCTCCTGACATTACCAAGGACAAGACGGCCACAGACGGTTTCTGACACATACACAAATATACACAGACAGACAGTGGTACAAACATATGCTGCTTTGATAGAATCTGCCCTAAACATGCTCTCCTGATTCTACCCTGAAATACCAGAGCCATGAGCTAAACTTGGCCGTCCAAAACGGACAATAGGCATCAAATGAAGGCCTAAATTCCTGACGCAATACAAATCAAAACCAAACTAATCTAGACCCCGTTTTACCCCTCTCCACTCTGTACTAATCTAGACCCCATTTTACCCCTCTCCACTCTGTACTAATCTAGACTCAGTTTTACCCCTCTCCACTCTGTACTAATCTAGACTCAGTTTTACCCCTCTCCACTCTGTACTAATCTAGACTCAGTTTTACCCCTCTCCACTCTGTCCGTCCCGCCTTGGCCAACACACCAGTCAAAACACGGGAACCTGATTTGAGTGAAAAGGATGAGACATCTGACAGGCAGAAAAATTGAAGAAAAGAACGGATGAAAAAAAAAGTTTTTTTAAATGATGTGCCACATCCAATAGTGAATGTTCTCCATCTCTCCCCTGTCTCTTTCTCCTCCATGGGAATGTAATGCTCTGGCCCTCTGCCTGCCCAAATGAGTTCTCTATGTGTGGACTCAGTCGCTCCTAGCCCCTCAACTTCTCCTCTGAGGAGAGACAACAGGCCAGCCCAGGTGTGAGGTGCCTTTGGTTAAGAGGACTTTTTATTCCAACACATGGTAGATGAGAGAGAGAGCCATGACTCTGTGGATGAACCTGATCAATGTGTGGGAGGTCCAGAGAAAAGAACTCCCCTCACTTCACCTCCCCACCCCCCTATTAAACGACTTTGGAACATCCTGACAACTGGTATGGAGGAAACTAAGCGTTCTGGGAGGGGTGGGGGTTCTTACCTGTATTGTGAATAGTGAACCTCTGGGTGTCCATGACCTGCCACTGCTCTCCCCTCAGGCTCTACCTCTCATTGTTCTGGGTTCCAAACAATCCTTTATTGGCCTATTATCCCGTTAATTCTACCAATCAAAGTGGAGCGGTTAACGCTAACGAATGCTAGCGGTTGGGTTTTATTAGCCCTTGTGTTCAGCAGGGCCCTCCTGGTGTACTGTGGTAGAGGCTGATGGACCAGGTTGTGGTCAGGCCTGTATGGATCAGGGCTGGGAGTCATTATCATTACACTGACTGCACACACACACCATGTGAGCACACAAAGAAACACACACAAAAGCTCTCACACACACAGAAACACACACGTCACTTCACTGGAAGAGAAGAAGCGACGTGGTCCCTACTCCCTACATCTGGCCCTCTCAGTGCACTATGGGGTCTGCCAATTACACATTGTTGTTGTTTTTGACAGATAATGTTATCGGTAATCATATAATTGCTGCTCGGCCCTAACCCCTCCAAGCACGTTTTCATAATAATGTAGCAGTGTTTTTTTGGGATCGGTTTCAAAAAAGCCCATCAAAGCAGACTGGGAGGAAAGAAAACCAAATTGGTTGTGTATGTGTGCATGTTATTTAAGTTGTTTTAGCTGCAGGTGTTTCTGTGCGATGTGATTCGACAAAGAAAGGGCTTGAAAGTGCATGTATACAAATTACAGAACGGTGAGAAAGAACGCCGTTGGAAATTCACTGGGGCATGAAAATATTGTGGCTACTGGGTATCGTCAGCCAAATAGCCCAAGCTAGGGTTATCCCCATTCAATCAGCCAAATAGTCCAGCTAGGGTTATCCCCATTCAATCAGCCAAATAGCCCAGCTAGGGTTATCCACATTCAATCAGCCAAATAGCCCAAGCTAGGGTTATCCACATTCAATCAGCCAAATAGCCCAGCTAGGGTTATCCCCATTCAATCAGCCAAATAGCCCAGCTAGGGTTATCCCCATTCAATCAGCCAAATAGCCCAGCTAGGGTTATCCCCATTCAAATCAGCCAAATAGTCCAGCTAGGGTTATCCCCATTCAATCAGCCAAATAGCCCAGCTAGGGTTATCCCCATTCAATCAGCCAAATAGCCCAGCTAGGGTTATCCACATTCAATCAGCCAAATAGTCCAGCTAGGGTTATCCCCATTCAATCAGCCAAATAGCCCAGCTAGGGTTATCCCCATTCAATCAGCCAAATAGTCAACCTAGAGTTATCCCCATTCAATCAGCCAAATAGTCAACCTAGAGTTATCCACATTCAATCAGCGTTGTTTTATGATGTGGGTAGAAAGGTCTGCTCCAAGGACATGTTCCTAACTTTGACGGGAATGTATCAAGTCCTGCATAGGTCCATGTCTACGACATCCACAGAGTATGTGGAACGTGTCAGAGGCCTGATGAAGCAGAGAGGGATCCCCTGACTCAACCATGTGGCTGCATACTGGACACTGTAATTACACCACATATGTTGTTCTGAACTCACAGAACCGATTCAATCCACAGAGTTCCTAAAACATCAGCTTCACGTGCATAATGCTGGTATTTAGGCTCAAAATGCCTGACATCCAAACATTATAACATCGAAACACTTCTATTAAACGTCACATCATACTAATATACCGTGGTGATGAAACTATAATCATCTAGAATTGACTTTCTTTTCTAGATGAAGGAAAAACAAAAAGGTCAAAGACCCAAACAGAGAAAATGATAGTGATTTGTTTTACAGAAAACAGACCTAATCCAATTGAACTAAAGCCACCTATACAAAACATTTGTGTGTGTGTGTGTGTGATGATGTGCCATGTGTCTGCACCCAGGAGACAGTTACAACAGACCCTCTGTTCTGTTGAAATATGATGTAAATTGTCTGGAAGGAATCTGTTTATGGCCTAACGGCTTCATCTGACATCAACTTTAACCTAATAAAGATGTCCTTGTTACGGTGAGGGGGGGGGGGGGGGACAGTCTGATAACAGAGCACAGCCATTCCCCTGGCCTGGCCTGATATCATTACTGTTGCTACTATAGTAGGGCCTGGTGGTCGGACAGAGCATAGACGATGCCATGTGGCCCAGTGTTAAGACATTTATTTACACACACACACACACACACACACACACACACACACACACACACACACACACACACACACACACACAGTCTGGGGGTTTGCTTCATGCCTAGATACAGTAGGAAGTAAGGCCTTGGAGGGGGTTGTCGTATCATGCATATAAAACAGTAAATAGTTTGTGTGCGTTGTAGTTTTTTGTCGCTGCTTCCTGTTTGTTTGTGGTCTCATTAGTACCAATGCTGTTATAAGCTCCCTCCTAGTCTCTCTCTCCCTCTAAAAATCAGCCTCTCTGCCTATTCTCTGCTCTCCAGATGAAATACATTAGTGGATGCATGGCAAGGGGCACTGAGGAGGAGGAGGGAGGGAAAAAAGGAAACCTTCCCAGTTCCAACGACATCAGCATTTTCCCGCAAATTTGCAATTAGTCTTAAGGGCCAGCGTAAATTAGGTCTCCTGACAAATGAGCTACCGAGACGGGACAAGAAGTTTCAATAAATCTGAGAGCTATAGCCTCGCTGCTCCTCTGGCAGTGGCTCCCACAGCACCGCGGCAGTCCCATAAGACAGGGAGAGGGGAGGGGGGGGATACAACACAGTCAATCCCAGAGAGGAGCTCTCCACGTGGGGGTAAACTAGCCTGAGTCTCTGCCTCTCTTCCAACTAGCACCGTGGAGAGACATGGAGATGCAGAACACTTTGCCTTGGACAGGAAGTCAGAGTGGTGGGTCCTATTCAGGGGAGTCTAGAGTTGCGTCTCATCAGAACCTAAACGCGTTAGGGAAGGGCCTGCACTGTTCCTTGATGTTACTTGATTTGATCTACAGCCCCTCGCAATAAGACGATCAGAAGATACGTTTTTACATTTTCAAAAGACGTAAAACCTTATTTAGTTTCCTACTGTATTGTAATTGATGATGCATCAACTTCCATTGGAAGGAAAGCCTTCTGGACAAGTAGCATAGGACAGCTAATGGGATCCTAACAGTCTCCTGAAACTATCTGGACCAGGATCAGGTACCAAATGGACTCCTGGTTACTCTGCGCTTAATGCAATTGGACAAACTAACACGCCACAATAAAGTGCTGCTTAAAGGTACCAGAAATGTGTTGAGGGGAGAAGACAAACTGATGACGAGGAGCGAAGCGAGGGAATGCAGAGACGGGACTCTGGAATAGCATTAAGGCTCCATTTGTCTGCATTAGGCTACCTGAAGCCCCGCGGAAACTTCCAGCGCTAGCTGGGGATGGGAGAATACTATAATGGCGTGGCAGTGGGGACTGCTTACTAGATTACACTGACATGTACAGTGGAAGACGCCAACCTGATTACACAGAGAGAGTAGATGGAACGTTTAAGACGTCAACCTCAGGTTACACTGAGGTATACAATTACTGAGGGTACTGATGTACTGCTCAATTGTCAAATGTTCCCACTGTACTTGTGAATCATTCAGCCATTTATTTATTAAACCAGGATAGTCAACTCTGAAACAAATCGGGCACTATTTTCCAGGGAGTACTTTGTAGGTATATCAGTATCTCAGCAGTCTGAAACTAGACCTAAAGCACAGTCATTTATAACACAAGAGCTAGCTTTAAAAACTCCACGATCAACATGTCCCCATGCACTTCCCTTAGGGAACCATTGACTTTCATTGTGGTGATTTAGGGCTGATCTAAAGGCCTAGTTTTCCTCTGCACTACATCTGCCTCCGGTTGGTTGGTGATAATAATGCCGCACACACTTAGGTCAAGACAAGCAGCTGTGAGCCGGGTGGGGGAACGGCGGGAGGGAGGGGGAGAGAGAGAGACTTTTGTTTATTATCTACTTCACTTGCTTTGGCAATGTTAACATATGTTTCCCATGCCAATAAAGCCCTTAAAGTGAAATTTAATTGAGGGAGAGATGGATGGAGAGAGAGAAAGAAAGGAAGTTGCAGAGAGAAGGGGGGTAGGTGGAGACAGACAGAGACACAAGGCATTATGATGAGTCAAAGACAACGGTGTTGTTTCTCCCTCTGTAGCACGGTGCAGCACAGCCTGGTGTTCCTGGATCTTGGCCGGCGTCGGAGGCGCTTGTGTTCCGCAGACGATACGGATTGACACAAAGTCAAGCTGATAATGAAACGACATGCATTGCGGCAGGGAACCCCGAGATACACCAAATCATTAGCACATGTTGGGAAAGCAAAGGGAGCCGACGGAGAACAAACGAGTGAGCAAGGCTGCTCCATCCGATGGCGTTTTCACTCATCTTTCTGGCCCTATTATATTCCAGCTAATAAAGCTTAACGACAAGTAAAACATTAATGACCGGCGTGTTAAAAAGGAGGTTGAAGAAGACGAGGTCATTCCACATTAATGACCCCGGCGTGTTAAAAAGGAGGTTGAAGAAGACGAGGTCATTCCACATTAATGACCGGCGTGTTAAAAAGGAGGTTGAAGAAGACGAGGTCATTCCACATTAATGACCCGCATGTTAAAAAGGAGGTTGAAGAAGACGAGGTCATTCCACATTAATGACCCGCGTGTTAAAAAGGAGGTTGAAGAAGACGAGGCCATTCCACATTAATGACCCGCGTGTTAAAAAGGAGGTTGAAGAAGACGAGGTCATTCCACATTAATGACCGGCGTGTTAAAAAGGAGGTTGAAGAAGACGAGGTCATTCCACATTAATGACCGGCGTGTTAAAAAGGAGGTTGAAGAAGACGAGGTCATTCCACATTCCAGTGAGCTGTACCTCGGATCTGTCCACTGCTTCAGCTTTCTTTCTGGAGTTGGATCCACTGATCCCTTTCTCCTTCTCGTGAGGAAAAATAAAAGGGGGGTTCACAAAATGTCAAGACGTTTCCACTTTGGCGTTGGACCATCTATTATAACTATAAATGAGGTTGAAGCATCCCTTTGATGCGTGGGATCGTTGATATGTGCTTGTGGGAGCTGCACGACTGGCTATGGGAGCAGTCTGTCTTGGTGACAGCAACACATAGACCAGATCTACAGGCCTACACTCCTATCAGGGATCTGTTTAGAGGCCATTATCTCTTGGCTTTCTCAAAGTGGAGTTATGGTATGCTTCCAAATGGTTCCAGTCCATTTGTACCAGACCCTGTATATCTGTAAGGGCCATGTCTCTAGTCTGGTCTGGTCTGGTCTGGTCCCTGTCTCTAACACAGTCACCTCTCCTGGTTCAGTCCAGGTCCCTGTCTCTAACACAGTCACCTCTCCTGGTTCAGTCCAGGTCCCTGTCTCTAACACAGTCACCTCTCCTGGTTCAGTCCAGGTCCCTGTCTCTAACACAGTCACCTCTCCTGGTTCAGTCCAGGTCCCTGTCCCTAACACAGTCACCTCTCCTGGTTCAGTCCAGGTCCCTGTCTCTAACACAGTCACCTCTCCTGGTTCAGTCCAGGTCCCTGTCTCTAACACAGTCACCTCTCCTGGTTCAGTCCAGGTCCCTGTCCCTAACACAGTCACCTCTCCTGGTTCAGTCCAGGTCCCTGTCTCTAACACATTCACCTCTCCTGGTTCAGTCCAGGTCCCTGTCTCTAACACAGTCACCTCTCCTGGTTCAGTCCAGGTCCCTGTCTCTAACTCAGTCACCTCTCCTGGTTCAGTCCAGGTCCCTGTCTCTAACACAGTCATCTCTCCTGGTTCAGTCCAGGTCCCTGTCTCTAACACAGTCATCTCTCCTGGTTCAGTCCAGGTCCCTGTCTCTAACACAGTCATCTCTCCTGGTTCAGTCCAGGTCCCTGTCTCTAACACAGTCATCTCTCCTGGTTCAGTCCAGGTCCCTGTCTCTAACACAGTCATCTCTCCTGGTTCAGTCCAGGTCCCTGTCTCTAACACAGTCATCTCTCCTGGTTCAGTCCAGGTCCCTGTCTCTAACACAGTCATCTCTCCTGGTTCAGTCCAGGTCCCTGTCCCTAACACAGTCATCTCTCCTGGTTCAGTCCAGGTCCCTGTCCCTAACACAGTCATCTCTCCTGGTTCAGTCCAGGTCCCTGTCTCTAACACAGTCACCTCTCCTGGTTCAGTCCAGGTCCCTGTCTCTAACACAGTCATCTCTCCTGGTTCAGTCCAGGTCCCTGTCTCTAACACAGTCACCTCTCCTGGTTCAGTCCAGGTCCCTGTCTCTAACACAGTCATCTCTCCTGGACTGGGGCTGCATGGTAGAGCATTATCACATCACACGTTTCTAATTGACCCTCCTAGTTTAATAAGACCTCGACCAAAGTTATTCATTTTCACTTTGTCCACCGTCTCTGTCCCAATTAGGTCCCCCGGCTCGGGCCGACGGGGCAGCTAACCCGATTACAAGACATGCTTATTAGTCTGGAGGGGAGAGGGGGAGAGGGGGAGAGAGCCTGGCTAAAAGAGTAGACAATCTACTGGGTGATTACCTGAAACCAGCTGCACATGGAGGAACATCTCTCTCTTCCCTCTGATTTCATAAGAGCACAGTTAACAGTTAAAAGTGTGTGACGGCCGTGACTGATTTCACAGAACAGTTCCTGGCACCGCAAATCACCTGGCGATAGCCTGGCTACAGCCATTGGGCAATGTGTTAGCTCTAAACCTTCACTCAGTAGTGGTCTCATTACTTTTTTTCAAGACTTCTAAAATGTCAACACACTTCATCCTTGACATACTGGACCACTGATTGATATTGATGATGCATAATCCCGGACCTAGACGTTCCCTCCAAGTTGCACATGCCCGTTGAGACTGGTCAACTTGCCAGGGGTACGTCGGTAGCCTTCCCAGGGAAGGATACAGCTTTGGTTAAAGGGGGAGCTAAGGAGGTCCGTGCTCCATGGAGGTTCGCTGGGTGCCAGGAGCAATGTGGCATCACTCCCAGTCCCTGACTCCATCCTACAGCCCAGCTCAGCACCACTGAGTCTGTGGCCCAAATTACATCTTATTCCCTATACAGTGCACTACTTTTAATTTAGCCCACAGGGCACTGGTCAAGAGTAGGGGCACTATGTAGGGAATTGGGTGCCATTTGGGACCCAGCCTGGGTCTGAATTAGGGGATCTAGGGAAGACGATCGGGCCCCAATTAGATATAATTGCCCCAAGTCCATCACGGATTGAAGATCTAACCTAGAGGTTTCTCAGTTTCTCCTCCTTTCCCTGGAGTACTTCTCGTCTCCTTGGGTGGATCGGAGATGTGGTTCAGACCCAGGCAGACTCTTCTGAGCGCGGTCAGACAGGGGAAATAAGGACACCACACTGTAACAATAACTTATCTATGCAGTGATCTATGGCAATTTATGGGTAATTGTACATTTCAAATATGTGTCAAAACACTGTCTAGAAGACCACCAACATGTATGAATATTTAGTTCTCAAAACATATTTCAACTGGAAAAATTTCAACATAGTGTACATTACATTCAAAAAGCAGGCTTAAGTACTGCAAGTCAATCAATTTCTGATTATAATATTTGTCCTTTTATCTCTGAAAAGTTGCATTTTCTTGTCACACAACGTCGGTATGTACAGCAATGACCAACTGAGCAGATTAGTATGGTGTTAAAATACCTCCACATGTCCCATCATCCACCACAACAGAGTCGACCCAAAAGTAGCTGATACTACTGGAAACACACCAGTGTCTAGTATCTTCAGGCATCTTTTAGTTTAGTTACAGTACTGTCATCCTCCAATATGTTGTGCATTAAAACAGGCCAACTCGACAGAAAAATACTCCTTAGATAGATAGCCCTGAGTACCAAAACACAACGCTGCTACTGCGCCCTTGGGGGACGTTTTAATGACAGCAGCCCCCCCCACCCCCCTACTCATAATCAGAGGCAAACAGAAGGAGAAATACAAACATTTCGTCCAGGGGAAAACACGGGAGAGATTTGACACACTCAGCACAACTCCTTGTAGAGCTGTGGCTAGGGGCACTACGCTAGCCTGCTAGCTTCAGGCTATGCTAACCAGTCCAAAGTCCTACAGAATGAAGGGTGGGAGAGTGACAAAGACGTAGCCTAGCCAGCTACACATTTTACATCTGCTAGTGGCACATTTAGCCCTCAGATGTCGTAGACATGACAGGCTCTTAGATGTCTTAATGCTGAGGCTACACAATTATATATCAAAAGGCTGTTTTCGGTCTTTCTTGCTACTTTTTTGTCAGCATATACATCAATCGCTATCATGCAGAGATACATGAGAGGTGTTATGAGTGGTTGTGTAGTTTACACCACTGTTCAACTGAACCCTGGTAATGTTAACAGATGTTCTTGTTTGTTTGTTGTTATGATGTGCTCACATTTACATAACAAATGGGTGCACATGATCTATTGAGAGAAATAAATGATATATTGTTTATCATTAAAAGACTGCAACTCCTGTTTAATCAGGTGTTTTTTTCAAAAATGAAATCTGCTCCTGATTTGTCCATAATTCATTATGTCGTGATACTTGACAGAAGTACACATTCTGCATTGACAAATCACAGACAACCGACATTGTTCTATAATTCCACTGTGAAACCAGACGAAAACGTCATCATTGAATCGCTGAACAAAGTGAGACATTATTACTTGCATTCAATCAAATCACATTGGATTGAGTCACATGTGATGAATACAACAGGTGTAGACGTTACTGTGACATGCTTACTAACGAGCCCATTATTACAAGGATGCCAACCTGGTTTTGAACTATGATGATGAACAAAGATGACCAAATTACAACCAATTCAAGTCACATTATCTGTGTGTGTGTGTGGTTTACTGGCAGTATGCTGGAGCTAAATATTTCTCTTATCTGATTTTCCTGGCACATAACAGACATGCCTTACATATGCTACAATTTATCATCTCCACTTTTCAGCACAATAAACGTAATAAACAGCCCCGCTCAGTTGATTATTTGGTTGATTCATTCTAGGAAAAATAGATTTGGGGGGTTTCGGAGGTGGGGGGTAACAATGTCCTGTGAGGGGTCCCAGTGGGTAGTGACGTGTTTCTGTTTCAAGTCTTGTTCTGGCTCATTTCAAATATGATTAAGAGAGGGAGAAATTATAAGAGCTGAGCCCCGTGTTCTGCTCTCTGTGTGTTATCACCTGCTGCTAATGCTGCGCTCTCTCTCTCTCTCTCTCTCTCTCTCTCTCTCTCTCTCTCTCTCTCTCTCTCTCTCTCTCTCTCTCTCTCTCTCTCTCTCTCTCTCTCTCTCTCTCTCTCTCTCTCTCTCTCTCTCTCTCTCTCTCTCTCTCTCTCTCTCTCTCTCTCTCTCTCTCTCTCTCTCTCTCTCTCTCTCTCTCTCTCTCTCTCTCTCTCTCTCTCTCTCTCTCTGGCCTCTCCCTCCCTCTCTCTCTGGCCTCTCCCTCCCTCTCTCTCTGGCCTCTCCCTCCCTCTCTCTCTCTCTCTGGCCTCTCCCTCCCTCTCTCTCTCTCTGGCCTCTCCCTCCCTCTCTCTCTCTCTCTGGCCTCTCCCTCCCTCTCTCTCTCTGGCCTCTCCCTCCCTCTCTCTCTGGCCTCTCGGTCCCTCTCTCTCTGGCCTCTCCCTCCCTCTCTCTCTGGCCTCTCCCTCTCACATTCTCTCTGGTCCCTTGTCTGGCCTCTCTCCCTCTCTCTCTCTCTGGCCTCTCCCTCTGGCCTCTCGCTCCCTCTCTCTCTGGCCTCTCCCTCCCTCTCTCTCTGGCCTCTCCCTCCCTCTCTCTCTGGCCTCTCCCTCCCTCTCTCTCTGGCCTCTCCCTCCCTCTCTCTCTGGCCTCTCCCTCTCACATTCTCTCTGGTCCCTTGTCTGGCCTCTCTCCCTTTCTCTCTGGCCTCTCTGGCCCCTCACTCTCTGGTCCCTTGTTCACACTCTTCCCCCTCTCTTGCTCTCTCTCTGCCCCCTCTCACTCTAACTCTCTCTGTCTCCCTCTTATTGGCCTCTCTCTCACTCTGGCCCTTCTCTCTCTCTCTTTTACTCCCACTCTCTGTCTCTCTGGGCAGGCCAAGTACTGACTCTGGCTTGTGTTGAGCTCATTTTCCAAAAGGTTTATTAAAATATTTACCCACAGCTCTGTCGCTTCTCAGAAAATGAGAAGGCCCAATCAATAAACAGCAAAGTCCAATTATGCGAAAGTGCAAATTATAGATTCGGTGCGATGCTGAGGACACGGACACTTCTCTCGCGCACACACACACACATACGTCGTAGACGAGAAAAATATGAAATTCTAATGTTTTGAGCCACAAGCTATTTCAAGTTGTGGTGTAACTGCTGTGTGAGACTCGACATATTTAAATATGGAATCTTCAGTTTTTGGACACATTTTTTTTGTGGAAAAATGAATCTATTATTTCTTTATTTCAGTCGAACCCGTATTATAAAAGGTACACAAACAGACCCATTACAGAGAAGCCGGGATAAATAAGTCTAGTCTTCAAGTTTTTTATTTCCATAAATTAATTGAGGTCAATAAAGCCGCTTTGAAGGAAAGTCAAAAGTTACGGGGAACTCAAACTCGACCATATGTTTGCAATGACCCTTAATTTCATGAAATGTGTCTTACACAATGCAGCGTGTTTGGAAGGTCAAGCTTGGCGATTATTCATTGAATCCATCCCAAATGGCCCCCTATTCCCTATTTAGTGCACTACTTTTGACCAGAACCCATGGTCAAAAGTATTGCACTATGCAGGGAATAGGGGGCCATCTGGGACGCAGACATTCACTGCTAGGGAGAGAAGGGGAAAAAGACAGCTGCCTGCTCTGATTCTGACAGCCACATTCTCTCTCCGACCCTCTCTAGCGTTTCAATTTGTCTTGCAGCGAAAAGCCCTTCCGTTTTAAATATGAAGCAGGGCCTTGTTTCCCACACAGGTCCCTCTGAGGTGAACCAGCCCACTTTCTGCCACCACAACAGAGAGATACTGCCGGGGTCTTCAGGGGTGAATGTCTGCAAGGTTAAACATTCCACTGATGGAGGAGAGGAGGAGAGGAGGAGGAGGGGAGGAGGAGAGGGTCTCTAGTCTTTGACAGTCAGAAAACAAGTCCCTCACAGCGCTTGGCACTCGCTGAAACCTCTGTTACAGCAAAAACACACAAAACTCCTAACAGCGAGTGCCAGGTGGTCACAAGATGAATTCATTGGGGCGATGCATTACGCAAAAGGCTGAGATTATCACATCCCAGCAGGCCTTGGGGCATGGCAGAACAGGCTGATTGGAGACATGGAAGGGGGCCCAAGAGAGTAGAGCGCGAGAGAGAGAGAGAGAGAGAGAGCGAGGCTTCCCTCTGGCCATCGGAGGAGTGTCGGTCCACTCCCAGGACACCAGGGGTTTCAGACTGATATGGTGATGGTCCACTTTGCTACAGGCTAGGTGTCCCACAGGAGGAGCCAGGCAGAGCACACACAGGCCTGCAGGCCTGACACTCACTCTCTCATACACAGCACAGAGAGAGAGAGAGAGAGAGAGAGAGAGAGAGAGAGAGAGAGAGAGAGAGAGAGAGAGACACATAGAAGCACATACACACATGCAAAGAAACACACATGCACACACACTCTCTCTCCTCACAGATCCTTGTTTCCTCAGAAACCCTCTTGCTTGTCAAGGGACTGCCGTTCCCAGCCAGCTAAGGGTTAATATCATACAAGATCACTGGTAAGCTTTGCCACTGTAACCCCGACTGTGTTGTTGTTTAATATTTATAGTAACTCTGCTAGGCTGCTGATGCTACCAACGCTGTGAGGAGGATGGAGGAGGGGAGATTAGCCACCAACAGCAACGCTCTCCAACTGAAGAACTGAGGCTGTCAAACAGTAACCTACCAGGACATCACCTCACACCTAAAGGTTACATACAGTCACCAGTATAACTGAAGAACTGAGACTGTGAAACAGTAACCTACCAGGACATTCAAAACGGACAAACAGCAACGATGCCATTCAGTCACAGAATTCTCCAGTTCAATTCCTGACCATCTAATCTCCCTCCACCATTGTTCACCCTCTCCTCCTCCCTGTGTCCTTCTCTTCACTTCTTCCCAAAAATGATTGACTGGCTCATTTGGTCTCCTGCCCCAGCGAGGCACCGTAGCATCGCCATGCCACGTAGTCTATTAGGCTGATGGCGGTGACAGCCATGTTCCGGTGGTATGTGTGTACGTGTGTGTGTCTCTCATTCTCAGTTGCATTAGGCCTGGGAGCGAGACTGGGACACATCAACATCTTAATCAATACGCGAGAGTCAATTACTGAGGAAGCGCGTGCTTAAGCAAGATCTGATTATTGGGTTCATGTTCAGTCCACCAAATGGACTGAATCAATGCGATGTGATATGTGCCATATATCTCTACCCCCCCCCCTCCTCCCTCTGTCTGTCCCTCACATTCATCTGTCCCTCACATTCCTGATGGACATTAGAGCAGGGTTTCTTAAACTATGGGTCGAGACCCAAATTGGGCCCTGGTCATGTGAGAGGTGACTTGTGAGTTATGAGAAAACATCTATAGTCACACACTTTTTTTTCCCATTCGTGTCGTTGGAGGATGAACTGGGTTACGGGTGGACGGTCAATTTCTCATTTGGACCTTGAGCTTAAAAAGTTGAAGAACGCCTAGAGGAATAAACCCACACTGATGAACACTTGAGGAAAGGAGGGAACGAAGGAGAGGCTGGCCCATCTTTGGACACTGTGCTAACAAACCTCCAAATGAGCTTCAATGCCATACAACTCTCCTTCCAAGGCTTCCAACTGCTTTTAAATGCAAGTAAAACTAAATGCATGCTCTTCAACCGATCGCTGTCTGCACCTGCCCGCCCGTCCAACATCACTACTCTGGACGGTTCTGACTTAGAATATGTGGACAACTACAAATACCTAGGTGTCTGGTTAGACTGTAAACTCTCCTTCCAGACTCACATTAAGCATCTCCAATCCAAAATGACATCTAGAATCGGCTTCCTATTTCGCAACAAAGCCTCCTTCACTCACGCTGCCAAACATACCCTTGTAAAACTGACTATCCTACCGATCCTTGACCTTGACGATGTAATTTACAAAATAGTCCCCAACACTCTACTCGGCAAACTGGATGCAGTCTATCACAGTGCCATCCGTTTTGTCACCAAAGCCCCATATACCACCCACCACTGTGATCTGTATGCTCGTCGGCTGGCCCTCACTATATATTCGTCGCCAAACCCACTGGCTCCAGGTCATCTATAAGTCTATGCTAGGTAAAGCCCCGCCTTTTCTCAGCTCACTGGTCACCATAGCAACACCCATAGCACGCGCTCCAGCAGGTATATTTCACTGGTCACCCCCAAAGCCACCACTTCCTTTGGCCGCCTTTCCTTCCAGTTCTCTGCTGCCAATGACTGGAATGAACTGCAAAAATCACTGAAGCTGGAGTCTTATATCTCCCTCACTAACTTTAAGCATCAGCTGTCAGAGCAGCTTACCGATCGCTGCAGCTGTACACAGCCAATCTGTAAATAGCCCACCCAACTACCTCATCCCCATATTGTTACTTATCCGCTTACTATTTTGCACCCCAGCATCTCTACTTGCACATCATTTGAACATCTATCACTCCAGTTTTAATGCTAAATTGTAATTATTTTGCCTCCATGGCCTATTTATTGCCTTACCTCCCTACTCTTCTCCATTTGCACACACTGTACATAGATTTTTCTATTGTGTTATTGACTATACGTGTGTTTATGTGTAACTGTGTTGTTTTTGTCTCACTGCGTTGCTTTATCTTGGCCAGGTCACAGTTGTAAATGAGAACTGGTTCTCAACTGGCCTACCTGGTTAAATAAAGGTGAAGTAATAAAACAATAAAAATAAAAGTGACAAAGAGGAGGAAGGATTTATGCTACCGACTGGCCCACAGTAGAACCCTCCTATCCAGACAGACAGTACTGCTTGATAAAGACACCTCTACCAACTGGCCCACAGTAGAACCCTCCTATCCAGACAGACAGTACTGCTTGATAAAGACACCTCTACCAACTGGCCCACAGTAGAACCCTCCTATCCAGACAGACAGTACTGCTTGATAAAGACACCTCTACTAACTGGCCCACAGTAGAACCCTCCTATCCAGACAGACAGTACTGGTTGATAAAGACACCTCTACCAACTGGCCCACATTAGAACCCTCCTATCCAGACAGACAGTACTGCTTGATAAAGACACCTCTACCAACTGGCCCACAGTAGAACCCTCCTATCCAGACAGACAGTACTGGTTGATAAAGACACCTCTACCAACTGGCCCACATTAGAACCCTCCTATCCAGACAGACAGTACTGCTTGATAAAGACACCTCTACCAACTGGCCCACAGTAGAACCCTCCTATCCAGACAGACAGTACTGCTTGATAAAGACACCTCTACCAACTGGCCCACAGTAGAACCCTCCTATCCAGACAGACAGTACTGCTTGATAAAGACACCTCTACCAACTGGCCCACAGTAGAACCCTCCTATCCAGACAGACAGTACTGCTTGATAAAGACACCTCTACCAACTGGCCCACAGTAGAACCCTCCTATCCAGACAGACAGTACTGGTTGATAAAGACACCTCTACCAACTGGCCCACAGTAGAACCCTCCTATCCAGACAGACAGTACTGCTTGATAAAGACACCTCTACCAACTGGCCCACAGTAGAACCCTCCTATCCAGACAGACAGTACTGCTTGATAAAGACACCTCTACCAACTGGCCCACAGTAGAACCCTCCTATCCAGACAGACAGTACTGCTTGATAAAGACACCTCTACCAACTGGTCCACAGTAGAACCCTCCTATCCAGACAGACAGTACTGCTTGATAAAGACACCTCTACCAACTGGCCCACATTAGAACCCTCCTATCCAGACAGACAGTACTGCTTGATAAAGACACCTCTACCAACTGGCCCACAGTAGAACCCTCCTATCCAGACAGACAGTACTGCTTGATAAAGACACCTCTACCAACTGGCCCACAGTAGAACCCTCCTATCCAGACAGACAGTACTGCTTGATAAAGACACCTCTACCAACTGGCCCACATTAGAACCCTCCTATCCAGACAGACAGTACTGCTTGATAAAGACACCTCTACCAACTGGCCCACAGTAGAACCCTCCTATCCAGACAGACAGTACTGCTTGATAAAGACACCTCTACCAACTGGCCCACAGTAGAACCCTTCTATCCAGACAGACAGTACTGCTTGATAAGGACACCTCTACCAACTGGCCCACAGTAGAACCCTCCTATCCAGACAGACAGTACTGCTTGATAAAGACACCTCTACCAACTGGCCCACAGTAGAACCCTCCTATCCAGACAGACAGTACTGCTTGATAAAGACACCTCTACCAACTGGCCCACAGTAGAACCCTCCTATCCAGACAGACAGTACTGCTTGATAAAGACACCTCTACCAACTGGCCCACAGTAGAACCCTCCTATCCAGACAGACAGTACTGGTTGATAAAGACACCTCTACCAACTGGCCCACAGTAGAACCCTCCTATCCAGACAGACAGTACTGCTTGATAAAGACACCTCTACCAACTGGCCCACAGTAGAACCCTCCTATCCAGACAGACAGTACTGCTTGATAAAGACACCTCTACCAACTGGCCCACAGTAGAACCCTCCTATCCAGACAGACAGTACTGGTTGATAAAGACACCCCTACCAACTGGCCCACAGTAGAACCCTCCTATCCAGACAGACAGTACTGGTTGATAAAGACACCTCTACCAACTGGCCCACATTAGAACCCTCCTATCCAGACAGACAGTACTGGTTGATAAAGACACCTCTACCAACTGGCCCACAGTAGAACCCTCCTATCCAGACAGACAGTACTGGTTGATAAAGACACCTCTACCAACTGGCCCACAGTAGAACCCTCCTATCCAGACAGACAGTACTGCTTGATAAAGACACCTCTACCAACTGGCCCACAGTAGAACCCTCCTATCCAGACAGACAGTACTGCTTGATAAAGACACCCCTACCAACTGGCCCACAGTAGAACCCTCCTATCCAGACAGACAGTACTGGTTGATAAAGACACCTCTACCAACAGGCCCACAGTAGAACCCTCCTATCCAGACAGACAGTACTGGTTGATAAAGACACCTCTACCAACTGGCCCACAGTAGAACCCTCCTATCCAGACAGACAGTACTGCTTGATAAAGATGAAAAGGCTGGTGGAACTTTGAGCTCAGAGTTGAACTTTAACGAGACATACTTGATTTATGAATGATAGGCATTTGGATTTTATTTTGAAGGATTCATTCTTATTGCGTCCCACTAACTCATTGTGATTTTCATTGCATTATTTCACACAAAATGACTTAAGTGAAAACAAATGATGCACATAATTATATCCAGTGTTCAGGTCTGTATAAACATTTGTGTTTTTGATTGATCAACATATTTTATTTCTGTCAAATTGGACAACCAGGCTCTACTGGAGAATGTGAAAGCAATTACTGGGAATCATAGCAATATCGTTCTTTCAGTCAGTAAAACTCTTGTCTGTCTATAATACTTACATAATATCCTTTAAATCTTTAGTATCAATGCAGGTTTGACTAGGTTTGATTTCAGAGAACCTAGTCGTGCTATTGTAGATTTAAAGGCCCCTGGTCTTCACACAGAACCATTCAGTGTTAATCACACGTCTGGCCTCGCTATATTTTATCTGCAGATACAGTATCTACCTTGATCTCTGATCCATAGCTGATGCTGTGATTCAGCGAGCAGGGAGAGCGGACCCATTACTTCTCATCACTCCTGCTCTCCACCATAATGATATCTAACATAATATCACGCACACAATAAGGTGTGAAACGTTACTGCCGAGACGTTGCCTTTCGGTTGTATTTTTCAGGGGCTGCATCATCCCATCTCTCAGTTGCTGATTTTTTTTCAGATTTGCTTTCATAGAGGATTCTGTTCGGTGCCTCTCCAGTCTATATCCTGTCAGAGAGTCATCACGGCGGTGCCGTCGGCCTTGGCCCCAGCTCCAACAGACAGAGAGCCCCACCACACCGTGGCCTTTCCAGGCCCCGGTCCACACTGTCAGACACTCATTTATTTACCTGGCTGAAAAATTCAACCAAGAGAGGAGTCCCACAACAAAGGAAAGGAGAAGGGAGTGAGAGAGCGCAATAGAGAGGTGAGTAGCAGGGCGGTGGTAGGGAGAGGACCAAACAACAAAAATCTATAGCCCAACTAAGTTTGGTTTTATTCTCTCTCTCTCTCTCTCTCTCTCTCTCTCCCCCTGTTTTTTTCTTTATCTCGTAAGCTGCCAAATATCACCAGTGAAACTTGCATCGAGGCAGCCGTTGCCAGAGGGTGAATCATAGCAATATTGATTTGATTATGTAAAAGCTCAGAGGAACCTCAAGCCAGATGCAGAAATAACTCCTCACCTAAGTCCACCGGGGTGATAGCACACTGGTTAGGAGAAGAAGAGAGGAGAGAGTGAGAGTTTTGTTTAAATAAATATATATATATATATTGCTATATATATATTGTCCTGGATAAAAGCATCATTACTTCCCTCACAGCAAAATACTGTGGAGACTTTTATTCATCTCTTTCTCTCTCTCCTGCCTTTCTCAGAGCGGGACTTACTTGGACGTAATTAACACTCTTCTACTGTATTGAGGAGAGGGGGTTTGACCTGCAGGGAAGGCCTTTATGAGCTTTGGTTGAGGCTGGGGTAGGTACCCACTTCCCTGGCTGGCACAGCTGGGCTGGGGTAGGTACCCACTCCCCTGGCTGGCGCAGCTGGGCTGGGGTAGGTACCCACTCCCCTGGCTGGCGCAGCTGGGCTGGGGTAGGTACCCACTCCCCTGGCTGGCGCAGCTGGGCTGGGGTAGGTACCCACTCCCCTGCCTGGCGCAGCTGGGCTGGGCTGGGGCCGGTGGGTGGATGGTTCTGGGTGGGTTTCCAGAGAAGAGGAGGATGATGAACAGAACCAGGAAGAGGAAGGGAGGAAAGAAGGAAGGGTAAGAGGAATGCTGCGGTGTGGTGTGCTCACATTTTGATCAGTGGCACCCTCTTCTGGACCTCTTCTCTCTCTCTCACACAGCTGCTGCTGTTCCTCCAGCTAGACTCCTGCCTGACAACAAAGACCAGCACAGGAGCGGTATAATGAGACACAGAGAGGTCGTCTTTAACACAATGATACCGCAGGACAAATGTGTAAGAAACAGGCTCCATAAAGATTTGATCGTTTGATAGGGGAGCTAGAAAGGAAAAATGAAATAGGAGAGATTTCGCTAAAAAGAAAAGCCATATCTTAGCTGAATTAGCCCAGGTAGGGATTTGGGCCGCTAATCACCCGTTGGAGCGAGTAAAGCCGGGTCGGACTTAACCGCTTGTGGGCAGGCACTAATTGGGCCACCTTTATAGCCGAGCATTATGGGAGAGCCATGGAGCCGCTGCTACTCATCCAGGGTTCTGTCTTAACTGCCCTTAATTACCATTCCATCTCACTGAGCCCCGTCAAATGACTGGAACATTCCGCCAGGCCCTGCTGCTCTCCTCTCTCCACTCAGACTCATGGTTAGACGGGGTGTGGTTATCTAATGTAAAAAATAACTAAATCAGATCATAGGAATGATTGGCGGAGATAGCTAGACTCTTCAACAGGGCAGATAGAGGGTTTCAGTTGCTCTGACCGTGTGATTAGCTAGCCTGGCTGCGTAAACGGGGTGGAATAACAGATCTCGTAAAGGGGGAATGCTACTGCTTAGCTTCTTATTCCCTTCATGCCCATTTCCCTCTTCTGGACTTCCTGTGAATCTTAAGTGGGCGCTCTGTGTTTGTTGGTACTGTAATGCAAAGCAGATAGGCTTCCAATAACATAGCTAGGCTCTCTCTTCTTGTCTCACTGTAGCAGTGTTATGAGGCTGTATGATAGATAGATATTCTCCAACCACGTTAAATGTTTCTTTCATTTTCCTTTGTCGGTTGTATTTTATTCATTTTGGTTACATTTCAGATTGCAGTCATGGCACTTCTGTCTAGTTAGTCAACAATATTGTTTTGCTTCCCCTAAAATACAAACACAAATCTGATATGCCTAAATATTGTAAAACATGCATAACCCCTCAAAAGAGGAATCTATAACATGGAACATAACCCTCTATAGAGGAATCTATGACATGGAACATAACCCTCTATAAAGGAATCTATGACATGGAACACAACCCTCTATAAAGGAATCTATGACATGGAACATAACCCTCTATAAAGGAATCTATGACATGGAACATAACCCTCTATAAAGGAATCTATGACATGGAACATAACCCCTCTATAGAGGAATCTATGACATGGAACACAACCCTCTATAGAGGAATCTATGACATGGAACATAACCCCTCTATAGAGGAATCTATGACATGGAACATAACCCTCTATAAAGGAATCTATGACATGGAACATAACCCTCTATACAGGAATCTATGACATGGAACATAACCCTCTATAAAGGAATCTATGACATGGAACATAACCCTCTATAAAGGAATCTATGACATGGAACATAACCCTCTATAAAGGAATCTATGACATGGAACATAACCCTCTATAAAGGAATCTATGACATGGAACATAACACTCTATAAAGGAATCTATGACATGGAACATAACCCTCTATAAAGGAATCTATGACATGGAACATAACCCTCTCTAAAGGAATCTATGACATGGAACATAACCCTCTCTAAAGGAATCTATGACATGGAACATAACCCCTCTATAGAGGAATCTATGACACGGAACATACCCCTCTATAAAGGAATATATGACATGGAACATAACCCTCTATAAAGGAATCTATGACATGGAACATAACCCTCTCTAAAGGAATCTATGACATGGAACATAACCCCTCTATATAGGAATCTATGACATGGAACATAACCCCTCTATAGAGGAATCTATGACATGGAACATAACCCTCTATAGAGGAATCTATGACATGGAACATAACCCCTCTATAGAGGAATCTATGACATGGAACATAACCCCTCTATAGAGGAATCTATGACATGGAACATAACCCCTCTATAGAGGAATATATGACATGGAACATAACCCCTCTATAGAGGAATCTATGACATGGAACATAACCCCTCTATAGAGGAATCTATGACACGGAACATACCCCTCTATAAAGGAATATATGACATGGAACATAACCCTCTATAAAGGAATCTATGACATGGAACATAACCCTCTCTAAAGGAATCTATGACATGGAACATAACCCCTCTATATAGGAATCTATGACATGGAACATAACCCTCTATAAAGGAGTCTATGACATGGAACATAACACTCTATAAAGGAATCTATGACATGGAACATAACCCTCTATATAGGAATCTATGACATGGAACATAACCCTCTATAGAGGAATCTATGACATGGAACATAACCCTCTATAAAGGAATCTATGACATGGAACATAACCCTCTATATAGGAATCTATGACTTGGAACATACCCCTCTATAAAGGAATCTATGACATGGAACATAACCCTCTATAGAGGAATCTATGACATGGAACATAACCCTCTATAGAGGAATCTATGACATGGAACATAACCCTCTATAGAGGAATCTATGACATGGAACATAACCCCTCTATAGAGGAATCTATGACATGGAACATATCCCTCTCTAAAGGAATCTATGACATGGAACATAACCCTCTATAAAGGAATCTATGACATGGAACATAACCCTCTATAGAGGAATCTATGACATGGAACATAACCCTCTATAGAGGAATCTATGACATGGAACATAACCCTCTATAGAGGAATCTATGACATGGAACATAACCCTCTCTAAAGGAATCTATGACATGGAACATAACCCTCTATAAAGGAATCTATGACATGGAACATAACCCCTCTATAGAGGAATCTATGACATGGAACATAACCCCTCTATAGAGGAATCTATGACATGGAACATAACCCTCTCTAAAGGAATCTATGACATGGAACATAACCCTCTATAAAGGAATCTATGACATGGAACATAACCCTCTATAGAGGAATCTATGACATGGAACATAACCCTCTATAGAGGAATCTATGACATGGAACATAACCCCTCTATAGAGGAATCTATGACATGGAACATAACCCCTCTATAGAGGAATCTATGACATGGAACATAACCCTCTCTAAAGGAATCTATGACATGGAACATAACCCTCTATAAAGGAATCTATGACATGGAACATAACCCTCTATAAAGGAATCTATGACATGGAACATAACCCTCTATAGAGGAATCTATGACATGGAACATAACCCTCTATAAAGGAATCTATGACATGGAACATAACCCCTCTATAGAGGAATCTATGACATGGAACATAACCCTCTATAAAGGAATCTATGACATGGAACATAACCCTCTATAAAGGAATCTATGACATGGAACATAACCCCTCTATAGAGGAATCTATGACATGGAACATAACCCTCTATAAAGGAATCTATGACATGGAACATAACCCTCTATAAAGGAATCTATGACATGGAACATAACCCTCTATAGAGGAATCTATGACATGGAACATAACCCTCTATAAAGGAATCTATGACATGGAACATAACCCTCTATAAAGGAATCTATGACATGGAACATAACCCTCTCTAAAGGAATCTATAACATGGAACATAACCCTCTATAAAGGAATCTATGACATGGAACATAACCCCTCTATAGAGGAATCTATGACATGGAACATAACCCTCTATAAAGGAATCTATGACATGGAACATAACCCTCTATAAAGGAATCTATGACATGGAACATAACCACTCTATAGAGGAATCTATGACATGGAACATAACCCTCTATAAAGGAATCTATGACATGGAACATAACCCTCTATAAAGGAATCTATGACATGGAACATAACCCCTCTATAGAGGAATCTATGACATGGAACATAACCCTCTATAAAGGAATCTATGACATGGAACATAACCCTCTATAAAGGAATCTATGACATGGAACATAACCCTCTATAAAGGAATCTATGACATGGAACATAACCCTCTATAAAGGAATCTATGACATGGAACATAACCCCTCTATAGAGGAATCTATGACATGGAACATAACCCTCTATAGAGGAATCTATGACATGGAACATAACCCTCTATAAAGGAATCTATGACATGGAACATAACCCTCTATAAAGGAATCTATGACATGGAACATAACCCTCTATAAAGGAATCTATGACATGGAACATAACCCTCTATAAAGGAATCTATGACATGGAACATAACCCTCTATAAAGGAATCTATGACATGGAACATAACCCTCTATAAAGGAATCTATGACATGACAGGTTGTGTCCTTTGTATTTTTGAATTGTGATTTCTGAACAATTAAAGGTGGGTATAGATTTAATATCATAATTTTAAAAACAAAATATAATATCAAACTAATACAAACTAAAATAAGGAAACTGCATTTTTCATTTTGTAAAGTACACAACGTAACCTATAATACCTTGTAATATCTCATTTTGTGCCTTAATAATTGTCACACACATCTCTTAATTTGACGCATAACTGCAGACATTTAGCCCCATATAAAATATCTGATTACAACAAAAAAAAATTAAAGTTTGTCACTAATAAAAATCTCTTTCATCCTGCATTACTAGACTTTAATGTGATTTAGTGTGAAAGAATGCATGGTTTCATTTCTAAATCGAATCGACGACTTTGAGAGTAAACGTCAATTCCAGATGCAGATAATTATATTACTGGGACTAATCCAAATTGATCCTAAACCAAGTCAAACGGAAAAAAAGGTGACTTCCTGAACAAAAAGTATATGACCCTGGTAGCTAAGCAACAGCACACAGAATCTTGTACAAAAGTTTGGTGGATAAAATGGATTGTTAAAAAAAGACAAATACACACTTGAGATATTTTGTCGAATATCTAAGGCCTACATTTTAGCAAACACACCCATCTCATTGTTCTTACTCTGTGTCTAAAAAAGACCTTCTCCCCCATGTCAGACAACAGTTCTTCCCTAAGCTTCCTAATGACATTGAAGGTCTTAATTAGCTGCTCTTTCTCCCCTCGCCCCTCGCCTCTATAAGCCCTCTGTCTGAATAAAGATAATTCCTATTCATTCTAAGAATCTCTTAATGATCACTCCCACCACTGACTGGCTATAGAACCTTCCAGAATAATAGGCTCACACCCTTCTATATCAGCATATTCCGCAATCAATTCCGGAATGGATTTCCTTTGCGGCTGATTACTTTAATAACTTCCAACATATCAATTAGCAAAATGTGTGTGTGTGTGCGTGTGAATCTTTGCGATGATTATCATTTAAGTATGGAGATGGTAATTAAATTACGGCCAAATATTGCTTTCCTCAATTATGGCCTTTGCAATACACGCCTCAATTTTATTATCTTAATTGTTATTCTTGGTTATTTTCATAGCGTTTAAATACTGCGCGGTTTGAAAATAAATCAGGGAAAGGAAATTCTTCTTCTTCTTTATAATGACTGTATTAGGCGTAGTCGTGTTTCCTCTGAGTGGATTATTTAATATGTCTGACACTAACTCCCTAAAGAGGTAGCAGCCAGACTAAAGAGCGAAAGATTAAAAGTATTATCGCCCACCCTCTCTCCAAAAGGTTGCCGGATCGAATCCCCGAGCTGACAAGGTAAACATCTGTCGTTCTGCCCCTGAGCAAGTCAGTTAACCCACTGTTCCCCTCTCTGATTCAGAGGGGTTGGGTTAAATGCAGAAAACACATTTCAGTTGAATGCATTCAGTTGTACTACTGACTAGGTATCCCCTTTCAAATCTACACTCTTTTTCTTAATTGAAGCTCCTTGTCTCGTACCCTATATGTAGATGTACAACTGCTTATTATTGTTATAATTAGCAGTGTAACTACGGGTCATCTGAAAACGTGCATAAATGCAGACTTTTAGAAGTTCTGCTATTTGTTATAGTCTCCACTCAAGGGAACCACATGAAACGTAAATCTGCTAGCAATTAATGCAATTACCTGCTTTTAAGCACACAAACGTGTTTTTATTCAACTCCTGTAGTATGATATTAGACACGGATACTACTCCACAACTTTGAAGCTGAGTGATTTTTGCAAGAGTCATTGTTATGGTTGGTTACTAAACACATCCAACTGGCATAAAATCACTCTCTCACACACGCACAAGGTTCATTGTTCGTCATTCTCGCCAATAGAAGCAACCAGTGTCATAAAAACTGCATTTGTCATGACACATTCTGATTTGTCAAGAGGCCATCATTCAGTTTCTCTCCCTCCCTCTCCGTCTCAATTAAATTCAAGGGGCTTTATCGGCATGGGAAACATGAATTAACATTGCCAAAGCCAGTGAAGTAGATAAACAAAAGTGAAATAAACAAAGCTAACAGTAAATATTACATTCACACAAGTTCCAAAAGAATAAAGACATCAAATGTCATATTATTACATCTCGCTCTTCTACTGTTACTGCTACTAATGTTACTACTACTACTGTTACTGCCACTACTACTACTATTACTACCACTAATAATAACAGTAACAGTAGTAGTAGTAGTAGTAGTACCAGTAGTAGTAGTAGTAGTTGTACTAATGTTACTGTTACTACTACTACTACTGTTACTACTACTACTACTACTACTACTACTACTACTACTACTGCTACTACCACTAATAATAACAGTAACAGTAGTAACAGTAACAGTAGTAGTAGTAGTAACAGTAGTAGTAGTAGTTGTACTAATGTTACTGTTACTACTACTACTACTACTACTGTTACTACTACTACTACTACTGTTACTACCACTAATAATAACAGTAACAGTAATAGTAGTAACAGTAACAGTAGTTGTACTCATGTTACTGTTACTACTACTACTACTACTACTGTTACTACCACTAATAATAACAGTAACAGTAGTAGTAGTAGTAACAGTAACAGTAGTTGTACTAATGTTACTGTTACTACTACTACTGCTGTTACTACCACTAATAATAACAGTAACAGTAGTAGTAACAGTAGTAGTAGTAGTAGTAGTAGTAACAGTAGTAGTACTAATGTTACTGTTACTACTACTACTACTACTACTACTACTACTGGTACTACCACTACTACTACTGTTACTACTACTACTAATGTTACTACTACTACTGTTACTGCCACTACTACTACTGTTACTACCACTAACAATAACAGTAACAGTAATAGTAGTAGTAGTAGTAGTACCAGTAGTAGTAGTAGTAGTTGTACTAATGTTACTGTTACTACTACTGTTACTACTACTACTACTACTACTACTACTACTGGTACTACCACTAATAATAACAGTAACAGTAGTAGTAGTAGTAGTAGTAGTAACAGTAGTAGTAGTAGTTGTACTAATGTTACTGTTACTACTACTACTACTACTACTACTACTACTACTACTACTACTAATAATAATAATAATAATAACAGTAACAGTAGTAGTAGTAGTAGTAGTAACAGTAGTAGTAGTAGTTGTACTAATGTAGTTGTACTAATGTTACTGTTACTACTACTACTACTACTACTACTACTACTACTACTACTACTACTACCACTACTACTACTGTTACTACTACTACTACTACTGTTACTACTACTACTACTACTACTGCTACTACTGTTACTACTACTGTTACTGCTACTACTACTGTTACTGCTACTACTACTACTACTACTACTGTTACTGCTGCTACTACTGTTACTACTACTACTACTACCATTACTACTACTACTACCATTAACCCACTACTACCATTACCACCACTACTACCATTACCACCACTACTACCACCACCACTACTGTTACTACTACTGCTGTTACCACCACTACTACCATTACCACCACTACTACCATTACCACCACTACTACCACCACCACTACTGTTACTACTACTGTTACTACTACTACTGTTACCACCACTACTACTACTGTTACTACTTCTACTACTGTTACCAACAGTACTATTACTGTTACCACCACTACTAATACTACTACTGTTACCACCACTACTACTACTATTACTACTACTGCTACTACTAGTTACTGCTGCTACTCCTAGTTACTGATGCTACTACTACTAGTTACTACTGCTACTACTGTTACTACTACCCCTGTTACTACTACTACGGTTACTGCTGCTACTACTAGTTACTGCTGCTACTCATAGTTACTGATGCTACTCCTAGTTACTGATGCTACTACTACGAATTACTACTGCTACTCCTACTAATGTTACTGTTACTACTACTACTACTACTACTAACTGCTGCTACTTCTGTTACTGCTGCTACTGCTACTACTGTTACTACCACTGTTAGTACTTCTACTACTGTTACTACTACTACTACTACTACTACTACTACTACTGTTCTACTACTGTTACTACTTACTGCTGATACTACTGTTACTACTACTACTACTACTACTGTTACTGCCGCTACTACTGTTACTACCGCTACTACTACTGTTACTACCACTACTACTACTACTACCACTACTACTACTACTACTGTTACTACCACTACTACTACTGTTACTACTACTACTGTTACTACTACTACTACTGTTACTACCACTACTACTGTTACTACCACTACTACTGTTACTACCACTACTACTGTTCCTACCACTACTACTGTTACTACCACTACTACTGTTACTACCACTACCACTGTTACTACCACTACCACTGTTACTACCACTACCACTGTTACTACCACTATTACTACCACTACCACTGTTACTACCACTACTACTGTTACTACCACTACTACTGTTACTACTACTACTGTTACTACCACTACCACTGTTACTACCACTACCACTGTTACTACCCCTACTACTGTTACAACCACTACTACTGTTACTACCACTACTACTGTTACTACCACTACTACTGTTACTACCACTACTACTGTTACTACCACTACTACTGTTACTACCACTACTACTGTTACTACCACTACCACTGTTACTACTACTACCACTGTTACTACCACTACTACTGTTACTACCACTACTACTGTTACTACCACTACTACTGTTACTACCACTACTACTGTTACTACCACTACTACTGTTACTACTACTACTGTTACTGCCGCTACTACTGTTACTACTACTACTGTTACTACCACTACTACTGTTACTACTACTACTACTACTGTTACTACTACTACTGTTACTACCACTACTACTGTTACTACCACTACTACTGTTACTACTACTACTGTTACTACCACTACTACTGTTACTACCACTACTACTGTTACTACCACTACTACTGTTACTACCACTACCACTGTTACTACTACTACCACTGTTACTACCACTACTACTGTTACTACCACTACTACTGTTACTACCACTACTACTGTTACTACCACTACTACTGTTACTACCACTACCACTGTTACTACTACTACCACTGTTACTACCACTACTACTGTTACTACCACTACTACTGTTACTACCACTACTACTGTTACTACCACTACTACTGTTACTACCACTACTACTGTTACTACTACTACTGTTACTGCCGCTACTACTGTTACTACTACTACTGTTACTACCGCTACTACTGTTACTACTACTACTGTTACTACTACTACTACTACTGTTACTACTACTACCATTACTTTTTATTTATTTCACCTTTATTTAACCAGGTAGGCAAGTTGAGAACAAGTTCTCATTTACAATTGCGACCTGGCCAAGATAAAGCAAAGCAGTTCGACACATACAACGACACAGAGTTACACATGGAGTAAAACAAACATACAGTCAATAATACAGTATAAACAAGTCTATATACGATGTTACTGTTACTACTACTACTACTGTTACTACTACTACTGTTACCACTACTACTACTGTTACTACTACTGCTACTACTACTAATTCTACTGCTGCTGCTACTACTGCTACTGCATTACACTAGATACCCTCCATCTCCACTAATCAGCACCTTGGTCCAGAGAGAGGGCCTGTATTAGCCAGGTTAAGGGCCTCTCCAGTCCAGTTACTGGATTAACAAGTCCTCTTAGTGGGGCTTATATACACAACAAGGGAGACCTAACCAATACAGTACAGTATGTACCAATACAGTACAGTATGTACCAATACAGTACAGTATGTGTGTCTCTCAAATGGCACCCTATTCCCTTTATAGTGCACTACCTTTGACCAGGGCCCATAGGGCTCTGTTTAAAAGTAGTGCACTACATAGGCAAAAGGGCGCCAGATGGGACATAACCTGTGTCTTTTGTAATCGAGTGAACTTTTCTGGTGGGGTTCTTGCGCAGACTTTTCCTATATCTGACCTGTGGTCTGTGGTCTCAATGTGTTCCTAAATCTTGGACAGATATAATTGTTGTAACGTTGGCTGAGCGTGGCCTGTTCTTGTACTGTATATGACACATCTCATTAACTGTCCCACACAGACCACCAGATACACAGTCATGTCTCTGAATCAAATGATTTGTTATTGTTAGCCAGCCATATCACTTCAGATCCTAAACAAAATAGCTCATGTGAGTAACGTCACGGCTGACACGATTCATCCGATCTGTGGCCTTTGTTGAGAAATAAACATGCATTTTGAGGGGTTCCAAGGATGAAATACATTGGACTGAAACTATGAATTTGTAGGACGAGAACACTCCTTTTCTGTTACAGGTTTTTTTTTTTTTATACAAATGAGCCCCATGTAAAGGCTCCAGACCTCAGGGAGAAAGATTCAGATCATTATGCAGCTAACACTAGTAATGAGCGGTGAATTTGAAAGGATTTTCCAAAAGTCTGATATTATTTTGTCCTAAGACTCTGTTAGAGAAAAACCCATGGGGGGAACTTTCGAGACTGGACCTGTGTTGATCTGTTGGAGAAACTGTGAGGGTCAACCAAGGTACAACCGACCAGTTTTCCCCCCTTGACGCATACAAGCATTTTGAGAAATGAAAGCACTAAAAAGGGAAAAACAAGTAATGCGAGCGTTTAAAAGCCAGTCCGTTCTCCTATAAAGAAAATAAAAGCACTGTACGAAGAGTAGTAAACCTGAGATAATGACCTGGGGATGCCAAAGCAATATTTTCCCCCCCTTTTTAATTGCGCTTGTATTCGCCCTCACCGTTTCATGTTATGGGGGCCGAAAGTTTTTAAACTTTTCACAGCTGCGTGTGGAAGGGGACAGTGTCCTGAGGCAGTTGCAGGCCCCGGCTAAGGAGTCACCGTGCCAGCACCGAGGACTTGGATTCATTAAGCTGCTTTAGCAGTGCAAACATTACCTTAAATGGCAAGGCCATGTTCTGGCAAGGACTCTCTCACGCCTTGTTTCAATTAAATGGGAATCAAACATTGCAGGTATGCTATGTGCAGAGTGTCTTTATTGAAAGGGGGATGAGGGAGGGATGGAAGGGGGGGGATGGCGGTGCGGAGCACTTGTGTTCCCCTCCCTTGAGAAAAAGCTAGGTTTGTTTCATTTATGCCGTTGTAAAAACAAAAGAAAGTGGCATTCTGGCAACCAGTTTTCATGTACAGTAATAATCCGGGTTTCTGTTTTTCAGAGCTGTGCTAACTACCAGATGCCTTGTTTTATGGAGGGTTCCTGACTTTGATTTTATGTGGCATGTCAGACTTGTGAAACAGTCTGAAGAGATTAGGCTGTATTACATATGTCAGTCCTCTGCCATGTATGTGTTTCATTATGGGACCAGGCCTGGTCCTGGTAGATCAGTCTCAGACATTCCTGGTTGTATTGTTCACAGCTCTAGTATCCTGCTGTGGCTGTCTTCAGGTAGTGCCAACAACACAAGGCTCTCTATCTTAGTCACACTGCAACTACAGAAGTAGGATCTTAATTTGATCATTCTTTTCTTGCTGAGAAACTTGTAGTGTATTTGAGTTTTAAAAAGGCTTCTAAAGTTTGTAACTTCCACTTTGAAAAATATCAACCTCTACAATCATTTCCATTTATTATAATTCACATAATAATTCACAGTTCCTGTTGCTGCAGGATTATTTCCCTGCTGTAGAAAACTGGCCCAAATTAAGATCCTACATCTGTATACCACTACAAATAAACAACCACACTGTGCCTACAGGCACTATCAGGAGGCAAGAAATATAACAAGTAGATGCTAATTGAAAAGGGGACTCTAACGACCCAAAATGGAGGAAGGAGTAGATCCCCGTAATATATGAATAAATGCATTGACACATATTCAGTCACAGTGGAATATAATAACACACCGTCGGTCCTCTCCTACCTGCACTAGTGCCACTATCTTGCGTAATCACCAGAGCCGGCGCGCTCAGCTTTACGATTCACCGCCTGCACAGTCATCTCCCACTCTAACTAATACTCCACGACTGTGTTCATTTTATGTCGGTAAAGTGCAGCTTTGACACGGTGATGTAAAAGTTTATAGAGTGTCCTGTCAGCTCTTTAGCCACATCACTTATACCCGTCCTGCCTCGTCGCCATCCCGACCAGGCATCCAAAATCAATACAATATTTTTCTCCCGATAAATAATGTAAAAAGGTCTAAATGAACGCGTCGACAGTTGGCTGCAATTAGAGGTGCAGCCGCGCGGGGTTAGTGTGGTGACAGATGACAGTCCCCCCCTCCCTTACAGATCAGCACAAAATGAAGATGTGGAGGAGAGCACTTTGTCACCGCCAAGGGGTTGCAACCTGGAAATGGCTTATAATGGAAAAAGGTTTTTTCACACACACACTATCTGCTGCTCAAGCACTTTCTCTGGGCCGATGGGCGAGTCCGAATGGGTTCTCTATTTTCTTTATCTAAGCCTTTAATATCCTCCTGGGCAGCGGACGGCGACCGCGCCGTGCTGAGGTCAGGCCGGCTGGACAGGCAGACAGACGGGGCTGCAGCAGAGAGAGATTGGGAGGCAGCAGAACATTCTATTGATCCTGGCCCCCCATTTGGTGGAAGTGATAAAAGGTAGTGTTGTGATCGCTAAACTACAGAGAGATGGAAGGAGGGAGAATTAAATAGAAACGGGGGATACTGATAGTAACTGTTGCCCCACAGGGGGAGACTGTGTATTCTGGGTTTTCCAGACATTTTATCTGGCTCCTGTGGCTCCCAAACATATTGCCCATGAGGGGATGTTAAAACTCACCATTCAATGGCATTGGGAGATATTTGAGGAGGGAGATAAAAGTTAAGTACCGAGCAGTCCCAGATTACGAGTGAGGAGGACTTGTAGCCCCATTCACGCAGCCAGCTGAATTCTAAAAACAGTAGGTTGACGACAGAGCTTAGTAAACAAGCTCTCTAACAGAGTTGGTGGGAACAGAGAAAGACGGTGGAATAGTGCCCCCTGTGAGTGTGTCACTGCAGAGTATCCCAGTGATGGAGAGGGCTCGGGGAAACATTTATATCCTCAAATCCACTTTATCGACCGTGCCCCTGTCAGGGACGGTGGAGGGGACGAGTGCCCCCCCCCCTCCGAGTGCCTCTTAGCTCAAACACTGACTGCTGGAGGAGAGGAGTCTTCCACTGAGTGTGGAACCTCTTTATGGTGATTGTTTTATCAGCGTGTCTGTCCATCCCCCTGGGAACAGCTCTGCTCCGGGGAGGAGAGAGGAGAGGAGGATGACCCTCATTTTCCGAAAGCAAAGTGTTCAGTATTGATCAGCGGGGATGTGCACGGCTGATGACACGGGTTAATTTACTAGACACAGGGAAAGTTCATTGTTTCCTGTCACTCCAAGACTCACTCGTGATCTTTACAGCCCTGGTCACCCCCCTCGAAATGTCTCCCTCCTCCGCCACACAGTTCATCACAGAGGAGAGAGCGCGAGAGAGAGACCAATCCCTATACGCCATCCAAAGGGGAAAAGGACACCCTGTTTTTTTCCCAAGCTTGTTTGACGGTGATCCACAGCACTTAGCTACAGGTACCAACAGACATAAGTAGAGACACACAAGACAATCAAAGCTAATATGGCTAACAACAAAACACCCATTAGCTACTGTGGCACAGTGCAAATAATGATCTTCAACCTGGAATAGGTTGAACTAGTCCTACATATCAGGTAGACCCTCACATGATCATTTACAACAGCATTATCAATTCATAAGTAGGAAGAGAGGTGCATAATTAACAGTTAGCTGGCTTAAATAATTAATAAAGGTTTGTAAATGAGATGAAACGCTGTATCATACATGGATTCTCAGCTAACGGTCTTTATACAAATGAACCTTTCACAGCCTATCACAACAATATGTCGTCATGTAGTCTACTCAATCACAGTTGTGGAGAGTTGAACAGGGCTGTTAAACTGGCCTTATTCCAAACCAAAACACAATCAATACTAAATACATAACCGGTACTCACACTGCTGAAAATGACAGGGGTCAGAGGTGTACGTCTGGGGGTGAAAGGTCAATTTAGTTACACCTAAAGGTCAATGCCATCTTGTGAGGCTCAATTATCCGACTTATTAGGGGCACGGCCTAACAACCCATCTGTCACTTGCTTTGTGTCAGGAAAATCATAAACAAATGGTAAGAATTTGGCTGGTGATTTAATATGCATAAGTACATGTTTTTATAATTGTGGTTTGATCTTTGAGTAACAAAATACTTATGTATATTGAGAACAATAGAATGGAATCAGATTTTTTTGTTAACAGTAAATACTTTTAATATAGCTACTAAAATTCTAGTTTTCTAGTGATTCATTTGAATATGTTGGCCCTAGTTATTCATGCTAGATTGAGAGCAAGGTATATTTTATAATGCACATTCAAACATTCATACATAAAAGCCCAAATTCCAAACTTTCTAGTTTTGAAAAGAAATGTTATGCAAAAGAATCATCTCTAATCTACACAGAAATTCAGAACAAAGGCAAACTAATGTTAATCTTAATTTAAAGAGGTGTCACTTGGCACAGTGCGTGTCGGGCTGGCATTCCATACATTTGCCATGTTTGTTTTAGATTGTTGGGTAGTCTTATTTATTTCGCCTGTTTTCTGGCGGTTTGGGGCTTCGTTGACGGCTTGCGGGGGGCGGCTCGGCCTGGAAGATTCCGAGGTAATAAATCTGTGAGGTGTCATCTCTCTCCCCTCCCCTTTCCTCAGTGTCTCCGAGTAGCTACGCCACTTCTGATTAGCGGGGCCCTCCCCTCCTGGAAACCTAGCAGACAGGAACAAACTGATTACTGCCCATCTTGAGGGGATTGAAGACACCGAACAGGAGGATTAAATTAATATATTAACAGCAGCTCCCTCACATACACTCCTCTCACTATCAATTCCCTGTTTAGTTTTTTTTATTTTGGGATGGGAAAAAAATGTGGCATATTTGATCATTTTTCAAAAATAAATAACGGTTAACGTTTCCCCCCGTCGTTTCACGAGGTGCGGTATCTGTCATCGGTGATAGGTGAAGAGGAGACGGGGAGGCTTTGAACTTCTCAGACATAAAAGGCGCAAATAAACGCAAATGTATCCTTTCAGCTACTCACATGGAATTAGGGAAGGGGATGGAAGTTGGCCTCCACACAGCAGCCACACCCAATCACTCTGACGGCGGAAAAGAGTTCAGTGTCTCCGCTCTACTGGGACCGAAGTTAGGGCAGTAAGTGGGGAAGGAGGGAAAAGTCTTTCATCTGCCTCAGCTACTTCTCACCCGTTTGTTTTAACAATGCTGAAATAAAACAAAGACAAAACTGGCAAAGAGAGCGAGAGAAGTTTTGCCACCTTCGCGAATCGATACGACGGAACGGGAGAAGTTTGAGATTGTTCCGAATAACTGGGGATGATGTCGACTGACTGGCTGTGCGATATCTTCACTGTACTAAAAATATAATAGAATGATCCTATATGGATCAATTACAAGGGTAGGAGTAATGGTACTCCTATGAACCGCTGAACTGCCTCAACTCAGGGTAGAGAATCACACAGAGACAGTTATCAGAAGTGGTGGAGACAAGAGAGGCCCTATAGGCCACACAGCATTATTTCAAGCGACGCTCTTCACTAAATGATCTCTAACAGCCAAAAGACATATGGAGGACATAGAGATTCTAAAGAACCGGGGAGATTTAAAAATGAACGGTCGAAAGGAAAGGATTTGTCTTTCGTGTTCCTCCAACTTGTGAGCAGAGCGGAGCACTCTTACGTAAAGAGTTTAGGAGACAAATTGCTTTTAGGACAAAGTGTTGGTGAGAATGAAAAAACAACGGGTGAATATTTAATAGGTGGCCACAGTCTCCTCACAAACAAATCAATATGGTGATGCAGAATGAACGGTGGGAGGAAGGACTGACGCAGGCAGTAGTGGCATATAGAGGCAGGAGAGGAGGGGTACTAGTCAGCCGTACTCCTTCAGTTTAGGAACATCCTGACATTTGTGAAGGTTAAGGGATTGTAACTGTCTGTCTGTGTCAATCACCTGGCTCAAAGGTCACACACAGTCTATTTTTCATTAATTATACCCTCAAAATGTCTCCAGGATGCAGTCTGGGTGGACACTGCTGTAACACACTCCTCCCCCCAGAGAGAAGGTTGAGGTCTCACAAGGTCTCACAAGCTAAATGGAAAGAGGATAAATCATATCGCCAATCTGTCCTAATTTGTGACCATGGCATGAATAGCATCCTCAATGCATGTAAAATTGCACAATTTGACCATGCTGCTGCTTGAGGTTGAGTAAGTCAAGAGGTGGCCTAAGAGGTTCGTTTGAGGTAGCCTAAGAGGTTCGTTTGAGGTAGCCTAAGAGGTTCGTTTGAGGTAGCCTAAGAGGTTTGTTTGAGGTAGCCTAAGAGGTTCGTTTGAGGTAGCCTAAGAGGTTCGTTTGAGGTAGCCTAAGAGGTTCGTTTGAGGTAGCCTAAGAGGTTCGTTTGAGGTAGCCTAAGAGGTTAGTTTGAGGTAGCCTAAGAGGTTTGTTTGAGGTAGCCTAAGAGGTTAGTTTGAGGTAGCCTAAGAGGTTCGTTTGAGGTAGCCTAATTGCCGTGTTATTTTATTATTTGAGAAGAGGTCTTTGATGTCTTCAATGAGGACAGGAAACATTTTGCTTGTCCATTTCCCATGACGCTGACCTCTGACCTGTTCCAGAGTACTAAATGCTTTCCTTGTTACACCACTAGGAGAAACAAGACTTTACACAACAACAACGGGTCTCTTCTGCTCTTGGGCACGATCGCACGCACACGTCTCGACCTGAGGTGGAACAATGGTGTGTCGGTGCACTCAGAGCAGCTCTCAAGGCACTCCCACAGCAGGATGCTGCTCCGCTGTGACAGACCCACCCCTAAAGTAGAGCAGTGGTCTCTTCTGAGGCCCATGAAATAGTAATACCATCCCACTTCAGTCTCCCTGCGAGATGGAGGGGGAGGCGGGGGGGTTACATTGTCACCGTCCCCCAATATCTCAGAGACTCTAATGGGCAAGACAATAGGGCCGGGCCTAAAAAGGCTTCCCCATGAAAATTTTATCAGTGACTTTGTCTCTCTCTCTGTGTGTGACGCTGTGCGTGTTAAACGACTACAGGGACAAGTAGCCAGCAGCACTCAGAACCCATCTCCCATTCCCTCGCTTGTTATTCCTTTAGTTCCTTCCTTCTTTTCCCAGATTTCTCATTCTTCGGAGAGTCCTTCCTCTTTCCCCAGGTGTCGCTCCCAACCTTCCACGGCACTACACAGGGAACTGGCTGGAAAATGTTCAGGGCAAATTGGATTAACACCGCAAGACCCCAGGATGGGGCACTTAACACACAGATGCACTTCGGGGAGCTCAGTCAGCCCTCAGAATGATTTGTGACTGAACAAAGAACAGGAGAGAAAGGAGAGAAGAGTCTGGGCAAAGACCACAGAGGTGGTGTAATATGTTCTTTACCGGCAGAGCCATCACCACCAGCCCAAAGTTATCATACTGGAAAAGGCAAAGCGCCCTGAGCACTGGTGGTGTGTTTAGAAGTGTCCGGAAGTGCTTTTGTCTCTCGGCTGTGGCTGGTGGGGGAAAATAATGTTTTTGCGTCCGGTCGGCAAAGCTTTCATGTGCTTGCTGATAAAGTAATCAAAATCTATTTTTTTCAAAAGGTATCTGTAATCTGATTACAATATTTCTGCTGATAAAGTAACTGATTACAGTCAGTTTTTTTGTAATCAGATTACATGCAATCAGTTACCCCTCAATCATGCATGTGATATACATGAGTTCATTCATACAGTATCAATGGAACCCATGTAATGCACTACCACTGCTCAAAGCCACTTCTTCCCTGACGTCTCCAAGGGAGAAAACGTGTGGTGTGACAGTTATTTATTGGTGAGCTTATTCACTTTACTGCCTCTCCCACCACAAGACTACATCAGCTGCAATACGGCATCTTAGACGGCATGGATTCAAATGAACATCAATGCCAGCTGGGATCTGAGGGCCACGGCGTGTGACAATACAGCAAACTAGGGTTACGTCCCAAGCGGCACCCCTATCCCTAAATAGTGCACTACTTTTGACCCGGGCCCTAGGGCTCTGCTCAAAAGTAGTGCAATAAATAGGGAATAAGGTGCAATTCAGGCCTCAGAGGGTTTCAAATTAGTATTAGGTCTGGGTGGTACATCTCTACATACTGCAGAAAGACCTGTGTTTATATTACTCAAATAAAATAATAAAATATCCAGCCCATCTGTTTTTTTTTTTGGTTTGTTTTTTGGGATCCTCTGATAATTACCCTCTAAAAAGTTGTTGTTCTTGTCTACAACTTTCATATCTGTTATGATTTCCTTCTGGACCAGCGAGTGCCACAACAAATCGATTGGCGAGGTTAATATATTGGCATGAAAACCACGTAGAGTTACAGCAGGAAAGCCTGACCCCAATAAACCTCGAATAAATTCCTGTATTATGCAGCTGTGGCCTGCTGCAACGGAGAGATTCCAGTGGAGAGCTAGCTCATTATGAACCTGTGTGTGTGTGTGGGTGTGTGTGTATCATATATTCTGATTAGGTTTTTATTACTATTCTTAAAATGTTCAATAAAGTATAAAGAAATGCTTGCTGTGCCCACACGCCCTTGATCAGGAACATATTATAAAATCTGGAAGGGCAAAGGGCCGAGGAAAGGTTTTTCAAAAGTATAAGAAGTCGAATGATGATTTATAAGCGGAGGCTCAATGCACACCATTAATGAGGTACAGTGTAAATGTACGCACATATTATTTTAGCAAGAAGTTTAATTTAACCGCTCTCTTGTCCTCGGCACTATTTGAACTCCTCGTTTATTGCCCTTCTACTCAGTATTTGTCAGGAAATAAAACTCCCCAGTAAATGTTGTTATGACAGAGCCATATTGGTTTCATTTAGTTTCATTTGTTCATTTATTTCACAGCAGCAGCGATGTTCTGCCATTGATTACCCCTCTATGCGCTTTTAATTGTTTCTTCAAGGTCCGTGTGGAATAACGTACGGAGGTGAGGTTCCATTTTATAGATCTCACACTAATTAGGGACGGGCAATTATTCACGGGAGTATCACGCCTGACAGGTCGCAAACAATGACATTACGTTGGGAAAAGGCATCAGCCGATCGATACTGTAGAACAACCAAATGAAGTCAAAGGATCGGGGGAAACAAAGTTTTCCCTAAACACAGAGCTGGAGACAGAGTCTACTCTACAGAGGCCAGGTGTCAAGATAGACGACACACTCCGCACACTTAACAGGCCTGAGTTCCTCCTCCCTCTCTGGGGCTCTCATCACATGGAGGAGTGATATTCCGTAGGGGTGAAGGGGAGGGAAGGAACTCTGTACTGTTCCATAGGAATGGGTTTATGGAAATGGGGGTTAACCGGAGCGCCGGGAACGTCCTCTGATAGAGAATCTATGAGGCGCTGACATGGCGATGGTGAACCTGTGTTACATGAGAGGGGGTCACCGTGCGCCCTAATCACGGACGTGACATGACATGCTGTAGGTTGGCCCCTCCGTGTTAAATATTTATGTCAGCTCTGACTGCCGTGCCGCTGCTGCCTTGATGGCTGTCAGATGATCTTGACACCTCTCTCTCTCTCCCCCTCTCTCTCTCTCTCCCCCAATGCTCACCATTAAAATGCAATAGAAATTCAAAGAGAGCAAAAAGGCTGGTTTTATTTCTGACAACAAGCAGGTGCAGTGGTAGAGGAGTTGGGAGATTGACGTATTCCTATATGATGTACAGTAGGTTCTATGTGTGTCAGCACAGATGTAGTTAGGGAATGCTGAATCTCATTCATACATTTAGCCTAAAGCAGGAGCAGTGTCTAGCCCTATGCAGTTCCCCCATCCATGCCATTAAAAAAAAGAGAGAGCGATCCCATCACTGCCATCTACATAAAACTAGGGTCACTCAGCAGTTTGATTTGGGGGCAATCAGGATCACCGGAGAGAGGAGACACATCCCCACCACCCACCGACTCTGACAAGTGACGACCCCCAATGATGGGTGTCAAAGATATTCTAATGAATGTCAGAATACATTTCAGAGGGCCGTGCTTCCGCCCCTGCACAAACCACTGGAGTGACCCTCCTTATGGGGTTGCCAAGCCCCCTTTTCACCCTCCTCCAACCCCCCCACCATGTTCTAGCGGTTTAGAAGATTAATCAATGTCAATGTCTGCTCCCCTTCCCCTTTTGAAGCCAATAAAAGGTACTAGACTGTCTGGCCGTGCCCAACAGAAAATCACTTTGTCCAGTCGCACGGCCGCCTCAGCCCGCCTGCCCCGCTTGTCAAAGCCAAGGGGGAGAGGGGGGGGGGGGGGGTGCCTTGCCTGGTCATAGCCTGAGTCGGAGACTGCCTTCCCTTCCGGATAGCAGCTCTCAGCTCCAGCTTCGCCCTGCTTGACCTTTGATATTTGACCAGTCGGGTTGCAAGACACTTGCTCTTTCGAGCTGAAATGTCACTGGGGCATCTTGTCAGCTCTCAGACACCTCGGCCTGACAAGCGATTTTTACTTCTGTGTGCTACAAGGCAGAAAATACAAGGCCATGGCCTTGACGTGAGGCGCACACCAGACTGTCAGATGCGGTAGTCACATTACTGAGTTCCTGCAGACAAAGAAAGAGATGGCTGGACTGGGGCAGAAGTCCCAGTGCTAAGTCACAGTGACTGATCATTATATTCAGTTAGGATGAGCCACAACACAGACAGATAGGCTACGTGGTGAGATCATTGATAAGATGCTGAATATGGATACCAATGTACGTATACAGTGCCCATTCACGATGAGTGAGAAAGTTAGACGCACAAATATCATACCCCCAAGACATACTAACCTCTCACTCATCATTATTCATTCAGGATTATCCGTAATCATGGTAGCATCCACATTAAATGTAGAAGTGTTTAGAAACATATTCTATTCTTATTTACAATAAAAGTAACACCAAAATGACACAATACATTATTTACCATTCATTTCTATTGGGCACCAAATAATCTAATACACAACCAAAACAAACAGCAAATGCATCCAACAAGTTTGTACAGTCTCGAGCTTTACATAGTCATTGAGTGCTAGGAATATAGGACCAAATACTAAGCTTTTTACTACTTCCATACAGATAAAGTGAATTTGTCCCAATACTTTTGGTCTCCTACAGTTGAAGTCAGAAGTTTACATACACCTTAGCCAAATTCATTTAAACTCAGTTTTTCACAATTCCTGACATTTAATCCTCGTAAACATTCCTTGTCTTAGGTCAGTTAGGATCACCACCTTATTTTAAGAATGTGAAATGTCAGAATAATAGTAGAGAGAATGATTTATTTCAGCTTTATTTCCTTCATCACATTCCCAATGGGTCAGAAGTTTACATACACTCAATTAGTATTTGGTAGCATTACCTTAAAATTGTTTAACTTGGATCAAACGTTTCGGGTAGCCTTCCACAAGATTCCCACAATAAGTTGGATGAATTTTGGCCCATTCCTCCTGACAGAGCTGGTGTAACTGAGTCAGGCCTCCTTGCTCACACATGCTTTTTCAGTTCTGCCCACACATTTTCTATAGGCTGGAGGTCAGGGCTTTGTGATGGCCACTCCAATACCTTGACTTTGTTGTCCTTAAGCCATTTTGCCACAACTTTGTTAATATGCTTGGGGTCATTGTCCATTTGGATGACCCATTTGCGATCAAACTTTAACTTCCTGAATGATGTGTTGAGATGTTGCTTCAATATATCCACATAATTGTCTTTCCTCATGATGCCATCTAGTTTGTGAAGTGCACCAGTCCCTCCTGCAGCAAAGCATCCCCACAGCATGATGCTGCCACCCCCGTGCTTCACGGTTGGGATGGTGTTCTTCGGCTTGCAAGCCTCCCCCTTTTTCCTCCAAACATAACGATGGTCATTACGGCCAAATTGATCTATTTTTGTTTCATCAGACAAGAGGACATTTCTCCAAAAAGTAAGGATCTTTGTCCCCATGTGCAGTTGCAAACCGTGGCTTTTTTTATGGCGGTTTTGGAGCTGTGGCTTCTTCCTTGCTGAGCGGCCTTCCAGGTTATGTCGAAATAGGACTCGTTTTACTGTGGATATAGATACTTTTGTACCGGTTTATACCAGCATCTTCACAAGGTCCTTTGCTGCCCGTTCTGGGATTGATTTGCACTTTTCGCACCAAAGTACGTTCATCTCTAGGAGACAGAACGAACGCGTCTCCTTCCTGAGCGGTATGACGGATATGTGGTCCCATGGTGTTTATACTTGCGTACCATTGTTTGTACAGATGAATGTGGTACCTTCAGGCGTTTGGAAATTTCTCCCAAGGATGAATCAGACTTGTGGAAGTCTACAATTTTTTTGAGGTCTTGGCTGATTTCTTTAGATTTTCCCATGATATCAAGCAAAGAGGCACTGAGTTTGAAGGTAGGCCTTGAAATACATCCACAGGTACACCTCCAATTGAATCAAATGTCAATTAGCCTATCAGAAGCTTCTAAAGCCATTACATAATTTTCTGGAATTTTCCAAGCTGTTTAAAGGCACAGTCAACTTAGTGTACGTAAACTTCTGACCCACTGGAATTGTGATAGAGTGAATGATAATTGAAAAAATATGTCTGTAAACAATTGTTGGAAAAATTACTTGTGTCATGCACAAAGTAGATGTCCTAACCGACTTGCCAAAACTATAGTTTGTTAACAAGAAATTTGTGGAGTGGTTGAAAAACTAGTTTTAATGACTCCAACCTAAGTGTATGTAAACTTCCGACTTCAACTGTGCTGCAATTTCTAAACGGTTCACCCGACATGAATTAAAATACCCTCAAATTAAAGCTGAGAGTCTGCACTTTAATAGTCATGGTTTGATTTCAAATCCAAACTTTTGAAGTATACAATCAAAAGAATTCAAAATGCAGAGGGCACTGTATACTATGTATAGGCATGCTGAAAACAACCTTCACGGTTTGGTAGACAAGTTGAAATCAACAGATAAAATGGGACGGACTGTTGCGGACATTGGTTCAGGTCAACTGATAAAATGACTCCTTATCATTACTGATATTTATAACATAGAATCTGAGAACTACAGTACAGGTTCAAAGGTCAACAGATGACCCCTGATCTTTTCTTCATACAATATCAACTTGTCTCCTGAGAACCAAGAGGGAACTCTTCTCTTTTTTGGTATCATTCTCTCTCCTATGTATCTGAGCTTCCCCACACCTATCCAGCCCCATCCCTTATTTCTCTTGGCCCTTCTTCCTCTAAAGTCAGCATGTTCCCCCTGTTAAGAGTGGGGGGGGCAGACCAGACCCCCTATTTGACCGCGAGTGACATTGGGCAGTGCGGTGGTGTAGCTAAGGGAGGGGTTGTCAGGAAGGTGAAAGAAGCAGCAGTCACATCATTTCTGGTTTGCGCGAGCGGCAACCTGCTCAAAGTTTGCAACTAAATGCTTGTCTTCAGTGGAGCTGACAAGGGAGAAGTGGGGAGCTCAGTGAACCATGGCCGGGCCTGCCAGGAAATGACAGGAATCATTGGCATACATTTCAACCAGCCTGGCGCTACCCTATTAAAGTGCCACGTCCCCGCTTTAAAACAGACAGGGAGGAATCCGCTTTGATAGATAGAGACTAAAATGGCTTATTGATTTTTCTTACCCACTTCTTCTTCCCTTTTCTTTGTTAACAACTTTGGGGGAAATTACAACCGACCCCAAACGTATCAGTGTCTTTTTACAATTATGGGAAATGTAAAAAAATATATATTTTATTTTTTACATAAAATCAGCAGATGTGTTTATTATTGGTCTTTGAACTGTAAATGAATGAGTAAAAAAACTATATCTAAGAATATCTCCCATTCAGTCATCCAGTACAACCAACAGGCTAGGCACAGTAACTAAAGGCCTTTAATACAGAAAGTCATGGATTCTGCAGTACATTAAAAAATAATATATTATTACTATAGGCCTGGGTGGCACTTTCTGATCAATTATTTTGACGATTGCTTAAATAATATAACATACAAGGCTTTCAAACAGTACCCTATACCATAAATGTGAATTAAAAAGTATTTCATTATTCCAGTTCTTTTCAAGTTGCGGATTTCGTCCTCTGAAAACAAGTGCTGATGGTGTTTTAAGTGTAACCATAATGGTTCAGGGTGTGTGGTAATGGGCCTATAAGCAGTTTAGAGACCTACTCCCAGAACAGGAGGAACGGCCCAAGTAGAGGAGCAGACAGGAAGCATCCTGACAATGAGAGAAATGCTGCAGGAATTTGATTTCCACAGCTTTAGGTGATTGGATTAACTTAAGGAGATGAATGTGAGTATAAAAACTTGATGAAATACTGATATGGTTCAAAGTAGAACTCACTTTACTGTAGGTGTGTAAAGACTCCCCTCGACTGCCTTAGCAGTAGGCTACAGCACATTCAACGAGCAATCTCCTTTAAAATTACAGTTTCATGGGTATCGCTGGAACTTAAAAAAAATTTAAAAACAGTTTGATTAAATGAGATGCGTTTGCTTGGTAAATATTGCATTGTTTGCAGAGATAATCATATTAATATAATTATATCTCAACATTGCCCAAGGCCAGTGCTTAATTCAGTGTCAAAGGGCCTGTGTCTCGCTGCAGGGCTGGTTTTTAATCAGACAAATCCTCGTACTGAGATCAGCCGCCTCAAATCGGGGAAAAAATGCATCATGCATCCTGTCATTTTCAGCCCCATGTTTCCCTTAATGAATGAATAGCCCTGACTTAGTCTCTCTGGTAAAAAATTAAAGACAACTAAAGCTCAATTCAATGCGGTTGCCTACACCTCTTCTCAGCAGTACCAGCCTCCCCCAATCAAAGGAATTAGCCTAATCGGCGAGTGGAGCGTTGGCCTGGGCAAGGTCCTAACAACCTTGTCAAATGCTTTGTGTGACACAGAATAGAGACCATGCTCTGGCCCATCAGTTTCATAAGGCCTCCATTACAGGGCAGTTGAGTGTGTTGAGAAGCCTGTTGAAATGGGGGGAGGGGGGGGGGGGTATGGGACTGCTGCCTGGGTCCATCTATCCCAACCAACCGCTTCCGTACAAATATCATATCACAACCCCAGTCAGACAAATGTGGTGTAAAACACAATGATCTACTGTCCTGGACGGTTGGGACGGGTCCCATTTCTTCACTTCTCATCTATCATTCAATCCTATCTGATTAGGGTCTATTTTGTCGTTTGAGACGAGGGGAGGAGAGGAGAGGAGGAGGGAGCTGCTGAATATCACTTCTTCCTCTGAACGGTACAAAAGCGATTGTCTCATTTTCCTCTGTCAGCGGTGAGGCAGATTGGATGTGAGCTTTAGGAAGATAAATGGGCAGCGTCCCCGCCGGGCGGAGCACTCACACACTATCTGTGAAGGCACGGTATCCCTCCACCCTGGGGAATCTGTCATTTAAAGAGGGAACAATTGGGTTCTATTTACATTGAATAAGTCCTATTCAGGTAGGTCCGTATGTGTTAGGAATATAGCATTACAGTGTGGAATATGATCAAATAGGATTATTTGAAGTCTAACTAAAACTAGCCAAATCCTTTTTGAACACTTTTCTACATTGTTAATGGGTATTCTTGAAGCGTTGTTGATACTCTTATTTTTTCTATTCCGATTTTTATAATTCCTATATAATTTGCTTGCATGTAAAGCAGCACAGAAAATGAAGCATCAAATCTAGGTGCATATAACAACATCATGGAGTTTGATTTGATTAAACTCAACACTTCACTAAATAACTATGAATCAGCGTAGATAAACAAATGCCAGTAATTTATCAACAACTGTCCATTTTGATGTACATACACCATTTTTGAAAACAACACCTTTAAAACCCAAGTCTAGGAGGTATACGTTGTTGTTTTTTCCCTTCCGTTAAGCATAGGTGATTTTCCTCTCCGAGTGTGATGAGGAATGCTGCATTTCATTTTGCGGTATGGGCAATCTCTAGCCGTGCGTCAGACTCTGGGGCTGACGGAAAGGGAATGTGTTTGTGTGTGGCGTGGGGGGGCTCTCTCTCACTAACAGCCCTGGCGGCCCTACGGCAGACCTAGTGACAGCGTTCTGTCTCTCAGTCACACTCCACTGGGTCCTGCTGACACTCAACTGTCAAGCCGGCAGGCCTCAACCACGGCCCTAACATGCTCTACAGCTCCACCCAATTAACTTGCTTTCACTTGACATCGTGGCAAAGAGCTTCATAATAGGTGGTCAAGGTGCAGCGTGTCTCGCGGCTCGCCCCGACTGACTACTATCCTCCATCTCCTCTACACACACAGACTTAACGCTCCCTCTCTCTCTCTCAATGCCTTCCATCTCCCCCCTCTCTCTCCTTTTCTCTCTCTCAATGTCTCCCCCCTCTCTCTCAATGCCTTCACTCTCCTCCCTCTCTCAATGCCTTCCCTCTCCCCATCTCTCCCCCCCTCTCTCCCCCTCTCTCAATGCCTTCCCTCTCCCCCTCTCTTAATTCCTTCCCTCTCCCCCTTTCTCTCTCCATGCCTTCCCTCTCCCCCTTTCTCTCTCCCCCTCTCTTAATGCCTTCCCTCTCCCCCTTTCTCTCTCCCCCTCTCTTAATGCCTTCCCTCTCCCCCTTTCTCTCTCCCCCTCTCTTAATGCCTTCCCTCTCCCCCTTTCTCTCTCCCCCTCTCTTAATGCCTTCCCTCTCCCTCCCTCTCTCAATTTAAAGGGGCTTTATTGACATGGGAAACATATGTTTATATTGCTAAAGCAAGTGAAATAGATAAACAAAAGTGAAATAAATATAAAATGTACAGTAAACATCTCTCCCTCCGTGGGTCTGGCAGGGCTCCCTTGGCTGCCTCAGCCAGCTGACTGCCCTGTGACAGCAGGAGAGCATTGATCCACACAGTGGATGTGCTGGGGCACAAACATCCCTTATATGGAACCTATGTGCAATACAGTAACTCTGTAAACTGTTCATTGCACAGGACTGAACCTCACCACTATCATTCGCCTAACCTAAACCTGTGTTTTGTTGGGTGTGTTGTGTGTGTGTATAGGGGTCTGTGTGTGTCTTTGTGAGAACATGTGCGCGCCTGTGTGTGTTTAAGGCAATCCCTCTCTCTGTTAGAGATTCAGTAAGTTGGAGACAAACACTGCCCACAGCCGAGGAGAGGAGAGATAGCTACTTGACCCCCGACAGCGCGACGGGCAGCCAGGGAGGAGTGTCTATGAAGCGTGTCAGCCTCTCAGGCTCCACTTCCTCTCCATGTCGTTTCCTATTTTTTCCCCAGTGCCCGGCCCAAACTTTGAAAACATCCACCTTAATAGGACTGGGTCGGCGAGAGGCTGCTCGTCCATCGATCAAACTGTGATCCGAGGTGTCAACCCAGCCCTCTCCGACAGAAAGTCTCCAAACGAACACCTAGTATAGGCTACACTGGTAATGCTTCCTATTCCATCACCAAGCACATTCTCCCGATCGATCGAGCCGCTCTCAGTCTCACTACATACAGTCTAGTCTCCCTGGTCTGCCTGCTTGATTTCAGCTCAGAGAACACAGTGTTGGTAGACCAGTGGCTTGACTGACAAGAACCACGCTGCTAATTGTCTTGTTGACCATTTACGGCAGGCGTGGATGGAATAGAATGAAATATAATAGAATTGTGTGGGGGTTGAATTACTACAGAAATATCTCAATGGGAACTATGCCTTCATTGTGATGAACAAGTCAACGCTGTGAATTCTCTATTCTGCAACCTATAGATCACGGTCCTAACTGCAGTAATGTTGTAGCTAGTGTTCAGTATTTGTCCCTACCTGGAGTGTGGTTTGACCCCCACCAAATACCTCTTCCCCCAAACTCAAACTAGAAAATACAGAAATAATGAACAGGAGATCTAAATATGTTCCCGACAAGACATTCTCCCATCACACTACAGCCCCTCTTCACTCCGACAAGACATTCTCCCATCACACTACAGCGTTCTTCACTCCGACCAGACATTCTCCCATCACACTACAGCCCCTCTTCACTCCGACAAGACATTCTCCCATCACACTACAGCCGTTCTTCACTCCGACAAGACATTCTCCCATCACACTACAGCCGTTCTTCACTCCGACAAGACATTCTCCCATCACACTACAGCCCCTCTTCACTCCGACAAGACATTCTCCCATCACACTACAGCGTTCTTCACTCCAACAAGACATTCTCCCATCACACTACAGCCCCTCTTCTCTCCGACAAGACATTCTCCCATCACACTACAGCCCCTCTTCACTCCAACAAGACATTCTCCCATCACACTACAGCGTTCTTCACTCCGACAAGACATTCTCCCATCACACTACAGCCCCTCTTCACTCCGACAAGACATTCTCCCATCACACTACAGCCGTTCTTCACTCCAACAAGACATTCTCCCATCACACTACAGCCGTTCTTCTCTCCGACAAGACATTCTCCCATCACACTACAGCCGTTCTTCACTCCGACAAGACATCCTCCCATCACACTACAGCCCCTCTTCACTCCGACAAGACATTCTCCCATCACACTACAGTCCCTCATCACTCCGACAAGACATTCTCCCATCACACTACAGCCCCTCTTCACTCCGACAAGACATTCTCCCATCACACTACAGCCCCTCTTCTCTCCGACAAGACATTCTCCCATCACACTACAGCCCCTCTTCACTCCAACAAGACATTCTCCCATCACACTACAGCGTTCTTCACTCCGACAAGACATTCTCCCATCACACTACAGCCCCTCTTCACTCTGACAAGACATTCTCCCATCACACTACAGCCCCTCTTCACTCCAACAAGACATTCTCCCATCACACTACAGCCGTTCTTCTCTCCGACAAGACATTCTCCCATCACACTACAGCCCCTCTTCTCTCCAACAAGACATTCTCCCATCACACTACAGCCCCTCTTCTCTCCAACAAGACATTCTCCCATCACACTACAGCCCCTCTTCACTCCAACAAGACATTCTCCCATCACACTACAGCGTTCTTCACTCCGACAAGACATTCTCCCATCACACTACAGCCCCTCTTCACTCCGACAAGACATTCTCCCATCACACTACAGCCGTTCTTCACTCCGACAAGACATTCTCCCATCACACTACAGCCGTTCTTCACTCCGACAAGACATTCTCCCATCACACTACAGCCCCTCTTCACTCCGACAAGACATTCTCCCATCACACTACAGCGTTCTTCACTCCAACAAGACATTCTCCCATCACACTACAGCCCCTCTTCTCTCCGACAAGACATTCTCCCATCACACTACAGCCCCTCTTCACTCCAACAAGACATTCTCCCATCACACTACAGCGTTCTTCACTCCGACAAGACATTCTCCCATCACACTACAGCCCCTCTTCACTCCGACAAGACATTCTCCCATCACACTACAGCCGTTCTTCACTCCAACAAGACATTCTCCCATCACACTACAGCCGTTCTTCTCTCCGACAAGACATTCTCCCATCACACTACAGCCGTTCTTCACTCCGACAAGACATTCTCCCATCACACTACAGCCCCTCTTCTCTCCAACAAGACATTCTCCCATCACACTACAGCCCCTCTTCACTCCAACAAGACATTCTCCCATCACACTACAGCGTTCTTCATTCCGACAAGACATTCTCCCATCACACTACAGCCCCTCTTCACTCCGACAAGACATTCCCCCCATCACACTACAGCCGTTCTTCACTCCGACAAGACATTCTCCCATCACACTACAGCCGTTCTTCACTCCGACAAGACATTCTCCCATCACACTACAGCCCCTCTTCACTCCGACAAGACATTCTCCCATCACACTACAGCGTTCTTCACTCCAACAAGACATTCTCCCATCACACTACAGCCCCTCTTCTCTCCGACAAGACATTCTCCCATCACACTACAGTCGTTCTTCACTCTGACAAGACATTCTCCCATCACACTACAGCGTTCTTCACTCCGACAAGACATTCTCCCATCACACTACAGCCCCTCTTCACTCCGACAAGACATTCTCCCATCACACTACAGCCGTTCTTCACTCCAACAAGACATTCTCCCATCACACTACAGCCGTTCTTCTCTCCGACAAGACATTCTCCCATCACACTACAGCCGTTCTTCACTCCGACAAGACATTCTCCCATCACACTACAGCCCCTCTTCACTCCGACAAGACATTCTCCCATCACACTACAGTCCCTCATCACTCCGACAAGACATTCTCCCATCACACTACAGCCCCTCTTCACTCCGACAAGACATTCTCCCATCACACTACAGCCCCTCTTCTCTCCGACAAGACATTCTCCCATCACACTACAGCCCCTCTTCACTCCAACAAGACATTCTCCCATCACACTACAGCGTTCTTCACTCCAACAAGACATTCTCCCATCACACTACAGCCGTTCTTCTCTCCGACAAGACATTCTCCCATCACACTACAGCCCCTCTTCTCTCCAACAAGACATTCTCCCATCACACTACAGCCCCTCTTCTCTCCAACAAGACATTCTCCCATCACACTACAGCCCCTCTTCACTCTGACAAGACATTCTCCCATCACACTACAGTCGTTCTTCACTCCGACAAGACATTCTCCCAACACACTACAGTCGTTCTTCACTCCGACAAGACATTCTCCCATCACACTACAGCCCCTCTTCACTCTGACAAGACATTCTCCCATCACACTACAGTCGTTCTTCACTCCGACAAGACATTCTCCCATCACACTACAGCCGTTCACTCCGACAAGACATTCTCCCATCACACTATAGCGTTCTTCACTCCAACAAGACATTCTCCCATCACACTACAGCCCCTCTTCACTCCAACAAGACATTCTCCCATCACACTACAGCCCCTCTTCACTCCAACAAGACATTCTCCCATCACACTACAGCCCCTCTTCTCTCCAACAAGACATTCTCCCATCACACTACAACCCCTCTTCACTCCAACAAGACATTCTCCCATCACACTACAGCCGTTCTTCACTCCAACAAGACATTCTCCCATCACACTACAGTCGTTCTTCACTCTGACAAGACATTCTCCCATCACACTACAGACGTTCTTCACTCCGACAAAATAATAATCAAATCCGTAGCTGTCAGTGCCTGTGGCGGCCAAAATGTGAACATTATTGATCTGGGAGGATATTGACCATTCGCCAGACGCAGCTTGCTACTTCATAAGCTATAGTAGTAGTGTGCTGTGGAGAAATAACACCTGCCCCTCTGATTAAACAAGGGCCTCCCCAATGATTTGGATAGGTAAGTCAGAAGGGAAAGGGTGAAATCTACTGTTGAGTGTAAGTTGATTAACATGTGCACACAGTATGGCAGTAACTTCCATCAGCAATAACGACGATACAGTAAAATGAATGGTGGAATAAATAAGATACATGTGTTTGATCACGTGAGTCACTAAACATGTGAAAACATGACGTCTAATTGAATGATTCAGTCATCGGCGGAAGAAATGTTGCAAAATAAATGCATTATATTCCAAAATATCAAAATATTACGTGGTATTGATCAAAGTACATATATCGTATGAAAACCATTTATTTATTTATTCTTTATCTACAGTACATGACGGTAACACAAAGCATCAAAGCTCTTTCAAAACACAATTTAATTGTCCAGTAAAAAAACTAACATATTTGGCGAAACCTCCAGTATATTTCATTACAAACAGCAATGACCGAGTGAAACCGGCAGCCTCCCATTGGATCGGCAGTACAACCACACTGAAAGGGTGTGAAAGAAAGACAAGGGGAAGAAAAAAAGCCTGTTAGAACTGACCTGCCGCTGACGGCCTTCTGTCTGATATTATTATTATGTTTAGGTTCCTGATCTCAGTGTTCAGTGTTAATACATAGGCCAGGCCGGATTAAAGAGGTTTACAAACTACTGCTCTCTGATGACTACCAGAGACGGGACTTTGTCCCATAAATTTAAAATAACACGGCCCAGCCAGCTTTGGATAAGAGTCTCTTCAGCGCCCCAGTCCATTTTCAGGGAAGGGAAAATAAAGAGGTACATTTCACAGGCAGTATGCCCAGGAGAGGGGGATGGAGGGCGGGGGGGGCTATACCCACTCCACCCTGCGTTTTGTAACAGCAGTAGGGAGTGAGTGTACTGGTGGTCCTGGACTGGTCTTGTCTGGGGTCCAGTCAGGGCCCTGTTTTGGCCTGTGTATGTGTGGAGTGGTAATGGCTGCCAGTCCAGGGCAGTTTGTCATTCAAATTGTATGAAATTATACCGTGAGGTGAGAGCTCTTAAAAAATCTACTGCCCTCCAGCTACACATTGCAGACTTCCAAAAGCACCAGTTGATTATATATCCCTCTCTCTCCTTCTCTCTCTCCCTCCCTCTCTCCTTCTCTCCCCCCCTCTCCCTCTCTCCCCCCCTCTCCCTCTCTCCCCCCCTCTCTCTCTCTCTCTCTCTCTCGTTCTCTCCCCCTCTCTCCCCCTCCCCTTCTCTCCCTCCCTCTCCCATTTTCTCTCCACCTCCCCTTCTCTCTCCCCCTCTCCCTCTCTCCCCCTCCTTCTCTCTCTCTCTCCCCCTCCCTCTCCCTCCCTCACTCTCTCCCCTCCCCTCCCTCTCCTAAGATGGCTACACTTGCCCCTCTAACCATTATTGAGTCAACAAACCAGTCGACAGTCAGTCCTTTTGGAAGACGTCCCAGTGGTTTCCCAAGCTGAAGCCAGCAGGGCCTGGTACACACGCAGACACACACACACACACACGCGTACAAACACCAACCAGCCCGCCCCAAGGACACTCATGCGGTTTCACAGCTAGTTGTCCACAGAAAGGAGCCATTTAGGTTCTAACAGTTCATTATAACATCAGCTCCAGAAACAGGAAAAATACTGACAAAATATTAATAACACTTAATCATTTCCTTTAACCCAAATGATTTCTTTATGGGTCTGTGGAAACAGTAACCAAAGTAATGAATCAGGTTAGGCACTGGCTGAGTGTCAGTACAGGCATCATCAGAGCGTGCACACACCCACAGAAATATGAAAGACGCCCAACCAGCTTTGGTTCGTTTCGTGACTCTCAAACCTGAAATATGAGTGCATCCTCTTTAAAAAGTGTGCTGCATATTAATAATGTGACTATAAAGAGTATGTTAGGTTTCTTTTAGTCCTCTCAAATATATCACAGTTTCATATTTCAGGGTCAATTCTTTGCCTTGGCTTGTTTAGTTTTTTACAGTAAACTGTCCATTCTCAGGCGCGCCATTAGAAAGAGATGTGTGTTTTGTTTAAAGGGGAAGAAAAATGTCTTTTGAAATCAAGCCTTAGTTGTAATGGTAGATCTAGCCACAGAGACAGACAAGGAAAATACTTGTTATTCATCTGAGGAGGTTGTGGTTGAGTAACGGTTAACGAAAAGCAAAATGTACTTTGTGTGTGTGGTCCAAAGTCTCACATTTTAAAACGTCTTTCAAGATCCTTATAAATTGCTCTGGTTCGTCCATTAAAGCAAAATGTCATGTCCGCCCAGGTAAAGGCATACGCCGAATAGACTTAACAATAACAGTACAGTTGTGTAACCGATTTTTAAATACAGTTAAAGTCATATGCGTTTGGCGTAGACTGTTCAGAGCCACCGGCAGACAGGAAAGCAACAGCACGGCAGTCGTGGAAAAGGAATTAGGTCAAGAGAACGGAGAGAAAGAAGAAAAAAATGAGAAATGTGCATTTTAATGCCTCCTGTCACCACGTGATGTCCTCAGTAGGACAAAACGCTGACCCAGTAGAAACAGGAGACGACTTTTAGAAAATCCCCCCTCGCTGAAACAACCAGACAACCCTGGGACATATCCCTGGGTTATTCCAACTGAAACACGTATAAATCTGTTGGGTTCCCGTCCAAGTCCCCGGCTCTGAACCCTTCCCAGACCACGGCTCCCCAGGGCCAGGGGCCAGCGAGTACAGTACATTGTAACACACACCAGGGACAGCAGACAGGTCTAGGCCCTCGTCTAAATTAGCCAGGGCTAGTCTAAATTAGCCAGGGCTAGTCTAAATTAACCAGGGCTAGTCTAAATTAGCCAGGGCTAGTCTAAATTAGCCAGGGCTAGTCTAAACTTGTAAGCGCTATGGTTGTAAAAGGATAACAAAGGCTGTCCAAGCTGCTAGGCTAGGTGTCAGAGCTCGGCTGTGCTATCGTGTTACCGCTTTGCAGAGCTACATTAACAACATGGAATTCACTTTGCTACATTAAAGGGGAACAGCAGCACATTTGGGAAATTTGTTAAAGTACCTAAACCTGGAGTGTGTTGGAGTGTCTGTCACAGTGCGCACCTCTTTCACTCAGGGAGAACGGAGGTCAAGCTACGTCACAGTCTCGTTACAAGGGAATTCTCCATGTGTAATGTAATGTAACCTCCATGTGTAATGGAATGTAACCTCCATGAGTAATGGAATGTAACCTCCATGAGTAATGTAACCTCCATGTGTAATGTAATGTAACCTCCATGAGTAATGTAATGTAACCTCCATGAGTAATGTAACCTCCATGTGTAATGTAACCTCCATGTGTAATGTAACCTCCATGAGTAATGTAACCTCCATGTGTAATGTAATGTAACCTCCATGTGTAATGTAACCTCCATGTGTAATGTAACCTCCATGTGTAATGTAACCTCCATGAGTAATGTAATGTAACCTCCATGTGTAATGTAACCTCCATGTGTAATGTAACCTCCATGTGTCATGTAACCTCCATGAGTAATGTAATGTAACCTCCATGTGTAATGTAACCTCCATGTGTAATGGAATGTATCCTCCATGAGTAATGTAACCTCCATGTGTAATGGAATGTAACCTCCATGAGTAATGTAATCTCCATGAGTAATGTAATGTAACCTCCATGTGTAATGTAACCTCCATGTGTAATGGAATGTAACCTCCATGAGTAATGTAATGTAACCTCCATGTGTAATGTAATGTAACCTCCATGTGTAATGTAACCTCCATGAGTAATCTAACCTCCATGAGTAATGTAATGTAACCTCCATGAGTAATGTAACCCCCATGAGTAATGCAACCTCCATAAGTAATGTAACCTCCATGAGTAATGTAATGTAACCTCCATGAGTAATGTAACCTCCATGAGTAATGTAACCTCCATGTGTAATGTAACCTCCATGAGTAATGTACCTCCATGAGTAATGTAATGTAACCTCCATGTGTAATGTAACCTCCATGAGTAATCTAACCTCCATGAGTAATGTAATGTAACCTCCATGAGTAATGTAACCCCCATGAGTAATGCAACCTCCATAAGTAATGTAACCTCCATGAGTAATGTAATGTAACCTCCATGAGTAATGTAACCTCCATGAGTAATGTAACCTCCATGTGTAATGTAACCTCCATGAGTAATGTACCTCCATGAGTAATGTAATGTAACCTCCATGTGTAATGTAATGTAACCTCCATGTGTAATGTAATGTAACTTCCATGTGTAATGTAACCTCCATGTGTAATGGAATGTAACCTCCATGAGTAATGTAACCTCCATGAGTAATGCAACCTCCATGAGTAATGTAACCTCCATGAGTAATGGAATGTAACCTCCATGAGTAATGTAACCTCCATGAGTAAAGTAACCTCCATGAGTAATGTAACCTCCATGTGTAATGTAACCTCCATGAGTAATGTACCTCCATGAGTAATGTAATGTAACCTCCATGTGTAATGTAATGTAACCTCCATGTGTAATGTAATGTAACCTCCATGTGTAATGTAACCTCCATGTGTAATGGAATGTAACCTCCATGAGTAATGTAACCTCCATGAGTAATGTAATGTAACCTCCATGTGTAATGTAATGTAACCTCCATGTGTAATGTAATGTAACCTCCATGTGTAATGTAACCTCCATGTGTAATGGAATGTAACCTCCATGAGTAATGTAACCTCCATGAGTAATGCAACCTCCATGAGTAATGTAACCTCCATGAGTAATGGAATGTAACCTCCATGAGTAATGTAACCTCCATGTGTAATGTAACCTCCATGAGTAATGTAACCTCCATGAGTAATGTAACCTCCATGAGTAATGTAACCTCCATGTGTAATGTAATGTAACCTCCATGTGTAATGTAACCTCCATGTGTAATGTAACCTCCATGTGTAATGTAACCTCCATGTGTAATGTAATGTAACCTCCATGAGTAATGTAATGTAACCTCCATGTGTAATGTAACCTCCATGAGTAATGTAACCTCCATGAGTAATGTAATGTAACCTCCATGAGTAATGTACCTCCATGTGTAATGTAATGTAATCTCCATGTGTAATGTAACCTCCATGAGTAATGTAACCTCCATGTGTAATGTAATGTAACCTCCATGTGTAATGTAATGTAACCTCCATGTGTAATGTAACCTCCATGTGTAATGTAATGTAACCTCCATGTGTAATGTAATGTAACCTCCATGAGTAATGTAATGTAACCTCCATGAGTAATGTAACTCCATGAGTAATGTAACCTCCATGTGTAATGTAAACTCCATGAGTAAGGTTGCTACGCTTCACCAAAAACATAGAGGTGTGTATGGGGCCATGTGTATGGGGCAGCAGGTAGCCTAGTGTTGGACTTGTAACCGAACGGTTGCAAGATCGAATCCCCGAGCTGACAAGGTCAAAATCTGTTGTTCTGCCCGGGGGACAGCGTGGGGACAGGTCTGACCCTGCCTGCAACTGGGCAACCTCCATGAAAAATGGAGAGGAGGAGAGGTAATGAGTCTTTAACCTACTCTGAAAGCTGGGGTAATTTGTAGAAAGATGAACTGTAGAGGACTAAGATTACTGTGTGATCTTGTTTCAAACACTAGTTAATAACTGGACGACCGTGCCACAGTCAGAGAATCACTCTGCTATTGACCTCCACTCACACACTGCATTCCAAACCACACCATGATTTGTTTTTCATTTACTTTCTCTTCACACGGCTTACATTGTCTCTCCATTTTTCATCTCATTATTATGTGTGTGCTAGTGTCTGTGTGTGTGTGTGTAAATGAACGTGTGTGTGTGGACTTGCTGGTTTTGTTTGTTTTTTTGTCAGTGAATCGCACGCCGGCGAGCTCAGCAGTAACCATCCGTTTTGTATAAACAGGCAAGAAACACCCGGGTCTGAGGGAAGACGAGAGAGAGAGAGAGAAGGAAGGAGGTAGGAGAAGAGAGAGAGGGGAGGACAGGAGTTCTCCTGAAGCTCCTGCCAGGATTGGGGGTCATGGCGACAGGGAACACGGCCTCTGTTTCCTACCCGGAGCTTGTCGACAGGAATTTAATGTCGGCTCTAAAGTCTGAACTGGCTCAGCGGGGGTGGGGGGGGGGGGGGGGGTAGCCACCGTGGGAGGAAATACTTTCCCTCCATGTCAAAGCCCGGCCTGTTTGCAACTGCTCTCACCACGCCACCTAAGGGACATATTAACATCTTCTGTTCAACTCCAGTCCTCCACAATCCCCCACACCCTCTCACCCCCTCTCCTTTCCTCTCACCCAGTCCGCCTCCTGAGCTCACTCTGCCTCTTTGTTGTCTAGCGTCCCCGGCCGCCCCAGTTGCAGGCAGGGTCAGACCTGTCCCCACGCTGTTGCCACTTTGGTCCCAAGCCCAGTAAAAAAAAATCCCTTCCCCTCCTGATTAAATCAAGCTGGACATTCTGTGGAGGTGGGCGGGGGGAGGAAGGAGGGAGGGAAGGAAGGAGGGAGGGAAGGGACTCGCTGCCAAACGTTGAAGCAGCGACACACTGTTCCAGTCAAGTCACACAAACTTATGTTCCCCCTGCCTCCCTCCTCTCCACTCCTAGAAAAAAAAATACAAAATTGGAAGAAACTAAATATCTGTGGAGCTGTGAGGAAGGGAAGGTGGAAGGGAGCAGAGAGGAAGGAGGCACAGTGGTGGAGAAAAACACACAAATCTAAATTAGGCCTAAGGACATGCTGAGAGGATTCTGGCCCTGTTAACACGTTCATGGTCACATAACACCGCCGTGGCGATGCAGGGGTCAGGGAACGCCATCCGCCAGCTGACTACAGGTAGCCACGGTGTTTGGCCACGCTAACAAATCTGTTTTACTGACAAATGTATGCACCCAGCCCAGAGAAATGAACCAGAGAAATAAATTAACATTATGGGTTAAAGATGTACTATCCAGAAATCGCTTCGCCATTTCATGATTGCTAAAATGTATATATTTCGCCTAATTTAATTTGATGTGATAAAACAAGTAAGTATAGTTTAGAGAATCATTGTACCATCTAAACCGCAGTGAAATATATTTTCTATAACCAAAAATATTGTATTTCCAGATGTTTGAAGCTGGTGTACAAAACCAAAAGTAAAAGACACAAAACGAAACTTAAAACTGAGAAGATCTATAACGCGCATTTCTATGTGAATTTTGTCAGGTCACCCAAAAAGTGACATATTGCAGCTACAAGCTACATTGACAACCCCATCGTAGGAGTGGAAGTGTACTTATCTTAGAAGTGGAAGTGTACTTATCTTATCAGCACACTATACTTGTGATGAATATAAACTACTATACAGATGGTTTTTAAAAACCTAAATCCCGAAATACCATCCATGGATGCAATATGAAAAATCAAGCAAAACAACCCATCCAGTCTAGCTCCTGCGTCAGGGTTCCCCACTCCTAACAGATCAGCACAATGCTTCGAGGGTAGTGATGATTCAGAGAGGGAGAGATCAGGGCTGTGGCGGTGGGAGCCACATGCAGCAGCAGGGGCGGTGGTTAGTTTGCGGGGACGTTTAGGAAACAGCAACGTACTGTACGTACCGACCGACCGAGGCCTGCGCTCCATTTGGAGCCAGAGTCCCACGATGATGACATCATGTGAGCATCCCAAATGGTACCCTATTCCCTACACAGGGCCACTACTTTTAACCAGGTCCCATAAAGCTCTGGTCAAAAGTAGTGGACTACATAGGGAATAGGGTGCAATTTGGGCTGCACCCCGTGACACAGTGAGTAGGAGGCGGTAGAGGAGAAGAGCAGAACAACATGAATTCCTCCCCGTCAACCTCACAGCTCTGCAGTTATTAGTACAGATTCCATTGATCTTCCTAACCCACTAACTGACAGAGACACACAGCCATGTTCAGGAAGAAACCACTGAATAATAGCATTAACACACACGAGCGCCTAGGAACGTACACGAAAAACACATACGTACGTGCACACACAAACACACTGGACATGCACACACACACACACACTTAGGCATACATCCAACATGTAAAGCTAATACAAACTAACAAAAGCTCTTCCAAACAAACATACTGTACACACACATACTGTACAGTTCAAACAAGCAAACACCAAACTATTTCCCCTTCTTAGTGCCGGTGACAGTACTTGACCTGTCCATGTAAGTGCCTGTGAGTGTGTGAGAAAGTAGGAGGAGATACGATGAAACAACTAAATAGACCCCATTGTCTGGCCCCTTACTCAGGAGGCCTTCAAATCATCCACCTCTTCACACAACCCATGATGTTTAAATTAAAGAGGGCCGGGGTTGGAGAGGAGGGGTTTTCCTGAACATAGTTGAAAATTATTTTCTCTGGACAGTTTTAAGAGTCTACATCCTGTGTTGGAGTTCTCTAATCATCACCAGCGCAATTTACAATCAGAACACACAGCAAGACAGCCGGTCCAGACCAGCTCATCTGTTGACATTGGCCCTGGTCCTCCTCCGTCTCGCTGTGCTGGGGCTATGCTGCAGCTGCCATTTGAGTGGGGGACACGGCACCGGGCCCTGACAAGGGTGGGGCCCCACCTCTAAGGGCACCAAAGTAACCGCACACACACACACACACACACGCAGAAGGATATGTGCGGACACACATGGAAATGCACTTGTGCACACATAAGCCCAATGCATGATTGCTGACTTTATAAACACACACATGCAATGCACACTAATACGGCAAAGGCACACAATATCTCATACATAACTGCATAGACACTCAGTGTTACCACAAGAACACAAACACACAAGACCTGCTTCTTCTCAGCATCTGTGCTGTTTTAGTGTGGCCCTAGTTCAGATACTGTGTATGTGTGTGTGTGTCAGGATGCTCTCCCACCCACAGCTCCCAGCTGGCCACCATCCCAGTGCTGCTGCTGCGCCGCGGGGCTGAACAGAGCTCACTGTGTGTGTGTGTGTGTGTGTGCTCCCTCACAGCCCCAGACTGTCCTGACCAATGTGCTTCTGATTAGGTGGCTTAATTACAGCTGTAAAAACAATGTTGAGATAAGCCTCAAAATTGCACAGTGTGTCAGATACTATTAGCCAACCTTGGACGGCAGCCATTGTTATCCAACTCTTCCAACGAACAACCCCCCCCCACCCCACCCAGAGAGGGAGGGAGGGAGGTCTCCGTGTGTCTTAGTCTCCGCTACAGACAGGAAAGGCAGAGAGGAAACCTGGTGGAATGTTCACACGTCGAAGACGAGGGTGAGAAGAAGAGAAAAAACGTCCCCTCTTCAGCCGGAGCAGGTGTGATTTACACTTCATTAGGATAAACGGCTCTTTAAACCTGGGCTGTTGTCTTTTTGGGGTAGTGGAACGGCCAGCGCCGGCTCCATGGGTAAGCCGATATTCTATTAGCAAACAGACTGGGAGAGAAGAGGAAAGGTTTCCAGGTCTGGGAGCCTGGAAGGTCAGCCTGTGTGGGTGGTGACATCAGACAGTGTTCAGGTCTTTGTGAGTCAGTGACAGTGACTAAAGTACAGGAGGAAAAGGTGTGCCAGAGGCCTCTTCATGGAGACCATGTTCAAAAAGAAATTACAAGTAGTAGAGAAAACCTCTTGCACACAAATCCTGGGTGGTCCCTAAAACTGTCGGACCCGTCCAAGAAAGAGCCAGTCTTTTTTCTTCCCCCCCTGTATCCCTGAGGTTCCTTCAGCCCCAGTGTTTTGGGGGAACCAGGTGTCACGGGTGAACGGGGACATTCATCAAGCTCACTTACAGCTCATCAGCTCAGCTCAGACGACCGACAGGGCCCGCTGGAGAAAGAGAGAGACAAACAGAGAGGGCGGGTTTCAATTTTGAATAAGCAGAGCTGGGACTGGGACGCGTACGGGCATGTTTCCAAACCTCGGCCGGGCCTACACGGTGGCCTCCACAGACACGGCAGTATGCCTCTCCACAAGGCTCACATGGCTGTCACAGTCCCACGCAAAGAGAGAGAGGGGGAGGGAGAGAGAGAGTGTGAGAGAGCGAAAGGAAGAGCGAGGGAGAACATGGGACCGAGAGAGAGAGAGAGTGGGACAGAGAGCAAGTTGCCAAGGCCTATATTGATTACTGAGGTCTAGGCCGAGTTGGTCTCACTCTCTCTACTTCCCTTCCTCCTGAAAGCCCCTTTGCCGTGCGTCGCTATAGGTGGAGGCTATCTGCCATCGTTTGAATAATTGATGGCTGATTCAAGGCAATCAGGTCCTCACAAGACAATACACTCCTCCCCTGGGGTAGAGAGAGGAGGGAGAAATGGGCCTCTGTGTGTCCCGGGCACTGTGTTAAAGCTAAAAGCTTTTAGGAAGCTCAGAGAAGTCCAGCAGCAGCTCTGGTGGAAGGGGAGGGCTCCCCTCTCGTTGCATAACGGGCCAGTCAGAGTGGCATTCCCATAAAGGCAGAGAGAAAGAGAGAGGTGTGCACGGCATTCGAAGTGTTTCAGAGAAAGACAGAGAGAGTGTGTGTGCATGTGTGCCTGTCTGTGTGAATTTGTGTGTGTGTGTGTGTGTGTGTGTGTGTGTGCTCGCGCTCTGGTATGCGAGACCCCTTCCACCAAACAGGAAACCTGTACAGTTAATAGCGCCACAACCCTTTTCCTCTTGTACAGTACAGGGTGACGGCGGACAGAAGAAAAGGGAATCTAAGCCAATCTGATCCCAAATCAGTCTATGTACACACAGAGGCTGCATTTCGACAGGCAGCACCTATTCTGATCTTTTTTTTCCCTTTCACTAATCAGAAAAGATCTGATGTGAAAATATCTGATGTGATTGGTCAAAAGACCAATTAGTGGGAAAAAAAAGATCAGAATTGGGCTGCCTGTGTAAACGCAGCCAGAGAGAAACGGATCTAATTTCCACTGGGTAAAACACAAGGCAGCAACAGCAGTGTGAGGCCAGCCAGCCACATATGGAAATAATACTAGCCATCACCTCATTACTAATGGTCATGCTTTGCTATCTGAGAGGTTGTACTGAAGCACAAGGCAATAGAATAACACAGGAATTAGACACTTCTGGGTAGGAGGCCAATCTCGCTCTCAAGTTAAATAGATAATTAACAAACGTGAAATAAACAATGAGAAATGAACAGTCAACATTACAGTCAAAAGAATAGAGACATTTCAAACATCATATTGAGTATAGTGCTGTAACAGTGTCTCCCTGGTCCTCATCTCTACATCTCATTAGTGTTTCAGTTACTGGATGTTGTTGCTCTAGGAGAATAAGAATGGCCGGGTCATCAGGTTGGGTTGGGAGCGTCGCTGTCTCTTGATGTGGGAGTTTCACTGGGGTTTACTACTGCTGTCCTGTTATCACTTCCTTTAGTGGGCGAGAGTGTTGGCTGATCTCTAAGGACCACCAACATGGTGTCTTTGTCTGGGAAAAACAGGCTGTTACTGACTGACTGCATATAGGGCTATGTATCTCTCTAGACTACAGAGAGCACACAAAGCTTTACCCACACACCACACGCACACCCACCCAGTTAGAGAGCCATCTCTATGTTTGCTTTGCATGGTCCCGTGCCTGTCAGTCCACCCAGGTCCTCTCAGACTGACCTCATCATCACACACACTGAGGAACCTACAAACAATTCAGAAGTTCGACACAGGCCTAGATCTACTGTATCTACAGGGGTGTTCAATGGCAAAGACAGAATGAAGGTTCATTCTGGGGGGGAACACAGCTTTGTCATTGTAACTTAAGCTTTTCTCAAATGAACAAAAAAACACACAAAAGACAAGTCACAACACATCCCAATCCATTTGTAAACGGTAAAAGACCTCTCAGTAATTGAATTAGATTCAAAGTGTATTGAGCTAATTTCAATATCAAAAGACATGTGTTTGTTAATTTGCATTATACCGGGGGGGGGGGGGGGGGGGGGGGGCAGTTGCAACAGACTGAAACCAAGTCTGAAACCAAGTCCCCATCGGGCTCAATCAAAATATTGACACAATGTAGAAAAAATATCATATAATTTAGAAATGTTTAAATATTATATCATACATACTACCTAGATGAAAAGGAGTCAGTCCAATTAGATGCTTTAAAAAAAAGCATTCGTACTTTAATTGTCACGTCATTATTTTGTTACAAAGCTGTACTGATTTAATATCTAGTGATGTAACCGACAAGGAACTTTTCCTTTTCTACTGGAGCATTCTAAAAACTGTTGAAATAAAAATAAAACGACCTGAGAGTCATAATGAAATATGCTAAAATTGTCAACACCACCAACCTAAGATGGCAAAATTGCTTATTTTAACTTTCAGCAACATCAACCGGTTTTCCTTTGTTCTGATGTAGTATGGAGGAAGCTATCTTGCATATTCATGGCCTGCCTGTTTTGAGGGCTTGTCACTGTGATTGCCGTCTCCGATCCTGCCTGCCTAGCGCTCAGGACGCCGTCAGCACCGCGGCGAAACGCTCTCTGCCTCACACTTAACACAACCCAACTGACATAACGGAGCGCTTGAACTGACGGCAGATGGAGTCGTCCGCGCCGCTCCCGGTGAATCAACGGGACATGATAAACCACTGACTCAGAGGTCACCATCACCTTCTGGGAGAGCCTCTGTCGCTGGGTGGGAGCAACAAACACACACAAGCACAAGGAAATGTACGCACACACACACAGACCGGCGTACACATCTTCTCACTTCCTGACTTTGGCTGGGTTAAATACATCAAACCCCCACAGCCTGGCGTGTGACCTGCCTCCCACCTCAGCAGTAAAAGGGAAGAGACAGCCGGGGCGGTGGGAGCCCTATAGCTTCTCAGACAGAGAGCAAGTATGGATTTAGGACTTAAACTTGGGTAGTTATAAGGTCGATATAATATTGAAATGCATGGGAATAATTCCCTTTTGCTGTGGACAGGTAGCTGGGTCAGTCTGAAGGATTAATAAAACAGCTAGCAGTATTTTGCTGTGATGAAAGTTCTCATTGAGCCTGTATCCCCCTGTAGCTCAGTGAAACAGAACAGGAGCTCAGTGATTGATTCATCAGCAAGGCCAATACGTACAGGAAGGTCGTGACCTCAACATGCATACAGTACAGTGGTGGGTTTAGACACTGCGAGGGCCGTTGTAAAGGTGTGTGTGTGTGTGTGCGCATTCACTGCCTTCAGAAACTATTCCCGCCCCTTGACTTTTTCCCCCCAAAAAATGTTACAGCCTGAATTTAATATGTATTAAATGTAAATGTTGTGTCACTGGCCTACACACAATACCCCAAAATGGAAAAAAAAGTGGAATAAAAAAATATAGAAATAAATTGAATCCAAAATGAAATACTGAAATGTCTTGAGTCAATAAGTATTCAACCCCTTTGTGACGGCAAGCCTAAATAAGTTCAGGAGTAAAAATGTGCTTAACAAGTCGCATGGACTCATTAAATTGCATGGATTTTTTTAATGACTACCTCATCTCTGTACACCACACATAGAATTATCTGTAAGGTCCCTAAGTCGAGCAGTGAATTTCATACACAGATTCAACCACAAAGACCAGAGAGGTTTTCCAAAGCCTCACAAAGAAGGGCACCTATTGGTAGTTGGGTAAAAATAAAATAAAAACTAACATTAAATATCCCTTTGAGCATGGTAAGGTTATTAATGACACAATACATCCAGTCACTACAGAGATACAGGAGCGACAGGTAGCCTAGTGGTCAGAGAGTTGGGCCAGTAACCCAAAGTTAGCTAGATGGAATCCCAGAGCTGACAAGGTAAAAATCTGTCGTTCTGCCCCTGAACAAGGCAGTTAACCCACTGTTCCTAGGCCGTCATTGTAAATAAGAATTTGTCCTTAACTGACTTGCCTAGTTAAATAAAGGGTAAATAAAAACAGGCATCCTTCAGTTGCCGGAGAGGAAAGAAATGGCTCAGGGATTTCACCATGAGGCCAATGGTAACTTTAAAACAGTTTAATGGCTGTGATAGGAGAAAACTGAGGATGGATCAACAACGTTGTAGTTACTCCACAATACGAACCTAAATGACAGAGTGAAAAGAAGGAAGCCAGTACAGAATTAAAATATTCAAAAACATGTTTGCAACAAGGCCCTAAAGTAAAACTGCAAAAAAAGTGGGAAAGCACTTTGTATTCAGGACAAAAAGTTATGTTTGAGGCTGAGTGGTACTCAGTAATGTGTTGTATTGGAGGCAAATCCAATACAACACATTACTGAGTACCACTCTCCATATGTCCAAGCACAGTGGTGGCTACATCATGTTATGGTATGCTTATAATCGTTAATGACTGGGGAGTTTTTTAAGGTTAAAAAAAAGAAACGGAATGGAGGTAAGCACAGGCCAAATCCTAGAGGAAAGCCTGGTTCAGTCTGCTTTCCACCAGACTCTGGGAGATGAATTCACCTTTCAGCAGGACAATAACCTAAAACTCCAGGCCAAATCAACACCGGAGTAGCTTACAGCGAGGACAGTGAATGTTCCTGTGTGGCCGAGTTACAGTTTTGACTTAAATCTACTTGAAAACAGTTGTCTAGCAATGACCAACAACCAGAACAGAACTTGAAGAATTTTCAAAATAATATTGGGGAAATGTTGCACAATCCAGGTGTGTAAAGCTCTTAGAGGTTTACCCAGAAAGACACACAGCTGTAATCTCTGCCAAAGGTGCTTCTACAAACTATTGAATGTGAATACTTAAGTCAATGAGATATTTCCGTATTTAATTTTCAATAAATTAGCAACAATTTTAAAAACATGTTTTCCCCTTTGTCATTATGATGTATTGTGTGTAGATGGGTGAGATTTTGTTTTAAATCCATTTTGAATTGAGGCAGTGACAACAAAATATGGAATAAGTCAAGGGTCTGAATACTTTCTGGAGGCACTGTACACAGGCCAGCGCATCGCTCTGCTGCTCCAACCCTCTACAGTACCAACAACACAATACAAGCACGCTGGTGCCGATGTAGCTCACTATTCTGTGTGTGCATTCCCCGTGGAATCTCCTATGTCAGTACATTACCGTATAAGTGGCGGAACTGACTGTGGGGACTCTTTCATACACATTCATACAGTACCAACACAATTGATCTTCTAGCAGCATGCTCTGAGAGAGGGGAGGCTTGCAGAGAGGAACGATCTATACATTTACAAGTAATAGATCACAGGCACTCATACGGAAATAATAACTCTGCATTGAAGGGGACAAAACACCTGTTTGATAAGGATGTGACATGGGGACAATATCTCCCCAGAACATTAGAATATAGTGTATCATATCAGCCATTGAACTGTAAAGATGTTTATAGTAAGTAATATATACTAATTTATGAACAGAGTACCATGTAACATTTTGATTCATTGTAGATTGGCCTTTTCTTTTGTATTTAGGCATGTATTTATTTTTCTTCGCGGACACATTATCCCCTTCTGGATGATCAAATGCTGAATGTGTTGTGAAAACATTTGTACCTCAATCAAATGGTGTTTATGTCAATCTTGTGTTTGTGTTTGTAGCAGTAGTTCACTGTGGACACGTCAGTGGGAGGACGTTGTCATCTACTATAAACATGAAGGTTTCAGGAAGCATGGGGACATAGAATGATAATGCTAGGGTCACTCTTCACATTGCCATTTTCTGTAAAAATAAATAAATAAATAGATATAGATGTATATTTTCAGCAGTACAGAGGCTGCATACTTCCTTGTTAGTAAAGGGAATTATTTAAAAAATGGTTTTTTTTCAACATTAAAAAAAGATATATATATATATATATTACTAATATTGGCTTTGCAGCTAATCGATTCTCCCCATGTATATTTCTGTTGTATAAGAGTGAGGGCATTAGTTACTTTAAAATAAACACTTTCTCTTAGATCTTGGTTGAGGCTGCTGTGCACTCAGACAGCAGTCAATGATATGTTTGAAATTAAAATAAATGGACTGAAGAGAGTTGATCTGTGTGTGTGTGTGTGTGTGTGTGTGTGTGTGTGGCATTGCGTTCGTGCGCGCTTGTCTGTGTAGTGAAGTGAGTTGCTCTGTGAGAGACTAATGAGAGTGATCACAGATGCTGAGAGACCAAACAGTCTGAAACAGAGAGGAGCTTGTTCTCTCCCACTGAAATAGAGGAGCCTTTAAAGAATATTATCTTTAAAGAAAGAAAAAAACACAAAGGGTGACAGTTAAGAATAATGATGGAATTATATTTCCTTTAAATGTAGAAACACCATAAACTACTAGTACTGCGACTAATTCACCATTCAGCTATGAATTGGTTGCATTATATTGAGACCACTGCACAATTTACTGAATGCTTATACTGTTTGTAATGTACAGTAACAACACTATGCATTGTGTTTGTGTGGTTTGGATCTCTACCCCATCTACAGTAAAAATGTTTGTAATGTACAGTAACAACACTATGCATTGTGTTTGTGTGGTTTGGATCTCTACCCCATCTACAGTAAAAATGTTTGTAATGTACAGTAACAACACTATGCATTGTGTTTGTGTGGTTTGGATCTCTACCCCATCTACAGTAAAAATGTTTGTAATGTACAGTAACAACACTATGCATTGTGTTTGTGTGGTTTGGATCTCTACCCCATCTACAGTAAAAATGTTTGTAATGTACAGTAACAACACTATGCATTGTGTTTGTGTGGTTTGGATCTCTACCCCATCTACAGTAAAAAAAATTGTAATGTACAGTAACAACACTATGCATTGTGTTTGTGTGGTTTTGATCTCTACCCCATCTACAGTAAAAATGTTTGTAATGTACAGTAACAACACTATGCATTGTGTTTGTGTGGTTTTGATCAACCCCATCTACAGTAAAATGTTTGTAATGTACAGTAACACTATGCATTGTGTTTGTGTGGTTTTGATCAACCCCATCTACAGTAAAATGTTTGTAATGTACAGTAACAACACTATGCATTGTGTGTGTGTGGTTTGGATCTCTACCCCATCTACAGTAAAAATGTGTGATGGAGAAGACGAGGTCAAAGTGCATACAGGATGTTGTTAATGTACAGTAAAGATAATAATATGGATGTTCAGCAAGTACTGTAGATAAATGAGAGAGAGACAGAGAGAGAGAAAACTAGTTGGTCTATTTAAACTCTTCCCCCGCAGGGTAGAGTATTTACAAGGAAACGGTTATCATTTAGTCTCTGTTGCGGATCAAGATGTCAGGCTCCACAGAGAATCTTCCCAGTGCTGTGAGGGGCAAAAGTGCATTTTAAGAGCCTCAGGATCTGAAGGGGAAAAAATTATTTGCAAATGTCCAAATATCTCTAATTGACCTGGACTATGGCCTGTGTGCAGGAACTGTTTGAAATCGATAGCGAGTGCGTTAATGCGCTTTTTCCTGAAGAAAAAGTCCTGTTGCTGCTCAAAGGAAGAGGGTCATACAGCAAAAGCACAACAACATATCATTAAGTCACTGAGGACCTGATGATGAAGAAGCCTATAACTACCTCTCATAATGGAGGACTGGAGAAGTCTCAACATCTTGTGCTGAATGAATTGCGATTCCTTTTCCCCCACCAATCAGTTACCTACTGCTACTCGAGTTGCCTATTCAGTGTTCAGTACTGTGTACATACTATACATGTCATTTATGATAGCGTACACAAACACATTAGTCCCCACTGAAATACCAGTAAGCTACCTCAGAGTCAGGTGTATTTCTTTCTTTGTGTGTTTAGTGAGATAAATCAATGTGCCGTATTGCAATGGATGATGGGATTCACAATTAGCCCCAGCACAGTGAATCCCTGAGTGTCCGTGGGTGGGTGGTGTGTGTGGATAATGACTTACAGTCAAGCTGACACTCCTTCACTCTTCCCCCTCTGGCCCTGCTGCCTGCGGGTCCCTCTCCTGTCCAGGTGCCTTGTGGGTAACGGCCAGCTAGGCGAGCTAGGCCAGGTGGGCGAGGAGAGCCCCTCCCTGGTGGCGCTGGGGCGTGACAGCTCGACGCGCTCTTTGACCTGCAAGGAAGGCAAAACAACATCAATGGTAATTCCCCTTCAAACACATTAACTGGGAAGAACCGAGTCCCACCGAGCCCCTCTGAGTGGACTCGCATTGATCGCCCAGACTCCAGAAATCTATGAATAAATTTAGCACTAATTGATTTTTTTTCTCAATTTTTTATTTTCTCAACAGAAAATAAATCTACTAATTCTCTGAATGGAAGCGATGAATGTCAAATAAGGGAAAACTGCCTTTTCTTTACTTAAAATGAAGAGGGAAATACAATCTACGAGCAACAATAAATCCTACCAAATTCTGAATAGTAGTGGCCCAATGGCCAGTCCCCTAGACCGGTTTATTTTTTACTAGAGCTAGTAGTTTTATTATATTGAGACTTGACAAGAGTCAATAGAAAGTCCACCTTGAGCTTCTGATGCCAAGTAAACAAACAAAGAGAATTCATTGTATCGGCTGCCGTGGCAACAACCCCAGAAATTAACCCATTAGGGTCTTAGGATTCAGCTACCTTTTAATTGCTTTCAATGGGGATTGGAGAAGCCTGCTGGTTAGAGGGGAAACGGTGTCACATCTGCATTACAAGGGTTTTCCATCCCTTTACACCCGCGAGTTGGAGGAGTGATATTGTCAATATTGGAAGAGAAACATTTTAAAAAGATCCAAAAGCTCAAGTGTACGGTTGTACATTCTGGCACCAAAGAGAGAGAATTGTTTTTTAAATAATGTTCAGAATCTTTAGAAATAGTATATTTCAACTTGATAAAGAAGCGATTGATTGAGAGAGCAATATTTTTTTCCTGAAAATTACCTTGGCAAACAAAAATCCCTGGTCTCAAATACTCTCTCTCCTGTGATTTCATATTACATTAACAAAAATACAAACATTCAAATGGTTGTTGAAATGCAGCACACAACTGACAATTGGAGTCCCAGAAAAGAATACTAATTTCTGAAGACAGTTGACCAATATCAGAAAAATACAAGTGTACAGTAAATCAACTTTGGACATCATTGCAGCACCTCAGTGTGACATACTGTCTACATATGTAGTACCCAAGCCTTATATTGAGAATAAATTAAAATATGAGGCTTTGTATAGTGCTATAAAACTAGCATAACATAATACCCGTTCCAGCCTTCTTCCAAGACCTACAAATAAACATTCAAACATGGATTGATGTTCTGAATGTAAAATACTACACTAAATAAAGACAGGACACATAAAGAGATTGTACATGTGTGAATGAAAATATATCCTCACATTTTATTCTGATCTTCATTTTTACCCATTTAGGTATTCTGATGGTGAGTTTGTACTTTGCTGTGGTATATACCTGGCAATCACCAAATCAAAGAGACTGCTTCTTCTAAGACTGTAGGACTCATGGAGTTGAGCTGCAATACTGACCAGATTCAGGTATCATACTGCCACCTGTTGGTGACAAGGCAGAACAACAGGAGAAAAAATATTATTTGGGAATTTTGAAATTGAAGGAAATAACTACCTACAGTACAGAATGCCTAATAACATTAGGATACAACAACTGTGCTTATCATAAATAGCTGGTAAAACACTTTGAATTGCAGGAGACTACTATACTAATTTACAGCGGAAATATATCTTCACCCCGTAGGTAAACTGTGATCCCTGGGTCCCAAGCCCCACTGAATGAAACACATGCTTCTGACAATGGTACCTTATTCCATGTATAGTGCATGGACCCAGGACAAAGGTAGTGCACTACATATGGAATAGGGTGCCATTGTGGACGCAGCCATGGGATACATGTGGGTATACTCTCATCATCAAGTGCAAAGAAAGAAATCTCCCTGATCGTTCCTCTATGTTTGATGGATGAGTTGTGCATATAATGACTGGACATTACCTCTGTAAATAAACAGGCTTCCACATCACAATGCCCCGACAAGCAGAACATCTGGGGGAGCCATGGAGACAGGATCAAAGGGCTTGCAGAATCTAGTGTCCTCCCCGGGTCTGACTGTACCGAACATATATGGTGACATCATTCCCTTCAACAAGCAGCTGCAGTGTTTTCCTATCTAACTTACAAGTATGTCATCATCGACTTCATGCTAGTTTGTTAGTCATCAATGTCTTGTTTTTTTGGATCGCAATTTGTTCATATTGGTTGTCAGACTGTTTAGTGATGTTGTAGCAGCTGGGTTGAAGTGGTGCTGATATACACCATACTGGTCAAACTATGAGTTGAGTTCAACATTCCAACACTTGAGGACAGGTTCCCTTAGTGTGGGGTGGATAGGGGACACACTGTGCTGCACAGAGAGGCCAGAGGTTTGACATGGGCCTATTTATTCTCCTTTAATCCTGACAGAAAATGGCTGCAAGGATCCAAGAAGAAAAACGAATGCTGCCGAATTTATGACCGATGCAATGACAACATACAGGCAGCTTACAAATGAAGGAAAAGTGGACAGAAGAGGAAACAATGACAACTTTTCAACTGAGAAATACACACGATTATGTTGCTGTAGCCAACACAGTAAAATGCTTAGATACGTATAATACAGCAACAGCACATACTGAGTGTTGTCCTCACCAGCACTTTCCAATTGTCAAATCCAACTGTCAAATCTCACCAAATAGCAAGCCGATGTTCTTCTGTACTGTTACAATGTGGGCCACAGTACTACACCACACATTACAGATGTAGGATCTTAATTTGAGCCAGTTTGCTACAGCAGGAAAAGAAACCTGTAGCAACAGGAAATTTGAATGATTTTGTGGATTATAATTCATGGACATTTTTGTAGGGGCCGATACATTTTCCGTAAGGGAAAATCAAGTCTGAAATTTCAACGTGGAAATTAAAAACTTCAGAAGCCTTTTTAAACCTCAAATACACAACACATTTTAAAATGTCCTGCATTGCAAGGTGATCAAATTACGATCCGACATCTGTACTCTGGGTTGGTGTAGAACAAGTCGGACAAATGCTCTAAACCTTAATCAGTCAAGCTGTATTCACTCAAGTGATTACAGGGCCTTGTAAAGTGGTGAGCAAGAGCATCTGTCACTGGGGTTGAAATGATTTCCAAACCAAATAGATGTAGTCTACGTACCCATCTGTAGGTTTTTACTGGGATGCAGTATTACATAAAGAATTTCCCAACAGATAACAAATAAAGTCACCATTTCAAAGCTCCATACCACACTTAAATCTAAATATTTACTGAATGACACGTTTTACTACAGAAATGTGTTTAATCTGTCTTGTGTGTCAACTAAAGCAACACATCATCTTTCAAACAGTCTTTCAGATCAAACATAAACATGGTGTAGTATGAATTGGGCTTAAATCATCTTTTCACAGAAAAAGTATTTTGAATTACTGCAATTTAGCAGGCGTTGGGGGGAAGGAAGGACTAAATAAACCTAGTTCTGGGAGAGACCAGGCGTTGGGGGGGAAGGAAGGACTAAATAAACCTAGTTCTGGGAGAGACCAGGCGTTGGGGGGGAAGGAAGGACTAAATAAACCTAGTTCTGGGAGAGACCAGGCGTTGGGGGGGAAGGAAGGACTAAATAAACCTAGTTCTGGGAGAGACCAGGTGTTGGGGGGGAAGGAAGGACTAAATAAACCTAGTTCTGGGAGAGACCAGGCGTTGGGTGGGAAGGAAGGACTAAATAAACCTAGTTCTGGGAGAGACCAGGCGTTGGGGGGAAGGACTAAATAAACCTAGTTCTGGGAGAGACCAGGCGTTGGGGGGAAGGAAGGACTAAATAAACCTAGTTCTGGGAGAGACCAGGCGTTGGGGGGAAGGAAGGACTAAATAAACCTAGTTCTGGGGGAGACCAGGCGTTGGTTGCCAGGTTCTTGAGTTTCATTGTGTTTGCCATCTCTAAATCTCCCCAAGGCTATGCATCTGGGGCGGTAGGGGGGGGGGGACAGGATGTCACTTTGGTGAACTAACCGCGGAGGGAGAGAAGGGAAAATGACGGCATCATCAGAAAAGTGGTTTGCGTGGCGAAGCAATCCGGACTAATGAGGGGCAGGTTGGGAGAGGAGGGAGGGAGTAGAGGGGAGCGCCAGCGACGGCAGATGTGTCTCAGTGTCACTCCGCATCCTGAGCCGAATGAATCACCCAACAGATGTTTAACGTCAAGGCCGGGCTGTCACGCCAGCCAAACACACACACGGCCAAGCCACAAGTATCCATGCAGCAGTATTCACACACGCAGCACAATTTACCAGTACGATAGGGAGAGTGGCTCCGCGAGGGGACAGGTTAGGCCCGGGCACTTCACCTCTATGTGACTTTGACTGGGGACGCCCAAACTAACTCAAACCATATCCCACTAGATAAAAGAGCTTCTGGTAAAGGAAAAGAAGAGGTACCGCAGCTGCCCTTAAAAACAAACATGTAAGTCTTGGACTGCAGAACCATTCAAAGGGCTTATTATTAACAAACATGCCTTGAGCCGAGCAACAATGTAATCACAAAGAGAAAAGTCCTCTTCATCTTCTGCTTGTACCATGTGTCATCCTCTTTCAAAAACAAGCAGTCAATATTCAAAGATATGAGTCTCTTTGATAACCTCACACCAACACTCTTCACCATCTTGTGTCTTCTCCTTTCTGGTCTTCTTTTCCATTCTGGGACGTTTCATGTCAGAGGCAGTGTAATGATATTTTTGTCAATACCTATGGCCAACAAACTTCTGTAGCCCCCTTGCCCGTGTGATGTAATTTTCATCACCTCGCTCGCGTTCGCTGCTGCTGTGTGGAGTTGTTGTCTTCTGCATTGCCACTGCCTTTACAATCGGAAGAATACACTCTTCTCGGGAAGACGGCTTGAGAATGCGCAGCAGCTAAGGTAAAGCAGGGGGGTTTAAAAAGAGTTGCTGCGTGTTTGAGAATATTCTTGAGGCCCCTTTTCTCTCTGTCGGAGAAGCCCAGGCAGATAAAAGGAATCACTCGGGTGGATTAAAGTGCTCAGACTGTACCAACATCAAACCACCAGAGTTTTTGCCCTCTACATTTTTCAACCACAGTCAATAGATCTAAATATTTTACTGTGCCCCGGCCAATTTATTATTTGATGTTTTAAAAACTCGCGTGGAATGAAAGAAAATTCATTAAAGCGGAGGGGGCCCCTGAACGAGGCCGTATGCGATCAGCTTTGAAAGTCGAGTTTAACTGGGATATTGATCATTCTCTTTCTTCTGTGACAAAGGCCACCAGGGAGGCCGCCGGTGTCGGAGGATGAAGGCAGAGCTGCCAATAACCGCCAGACAACAATGTACACACCGTGTTGTAGGTGAGACTGGGAATAACTGATCCCACCGCTGACGCCAAAAGCTCCACGGAAGCCAATACTCTGGGAGAGGCCCGGGGAGAATGACTGACCAAACACACAGCAACACATACTTGACTCTTTGTTGTGTGGTCAAATGAAGATCAAGTACATGTACTACCTTGGATGCAATAAAGGACTCTTGGGGGTTAACGTTTGAAATACAGCACGGAGGAAAGAGTTAGGTTTCCTAGGAACTCATTAGATCGGTTTTGGACGCTTCTATAGCAAGAATGACACATTTGACTGATCGAGTGATTCAATTTTATTTTGGAGGTTTTAAAATGCTTTACTTTATATTACGGTATACATTTTACAGTTATTTTACAAATATATAGTTTCTATCACATTTCTATGAAGACTTTTTCAATGTAAGACATTAATAATTCAAACAACAACCTCTTACATTACAAAGCTCTTTTAATTTCCTATTATAGTGAATTGACAGTTAAAGTTGATGACTAGAGATGTGTAGCAGAAGGGGGGAAAGCTACTTTCAGAACACATTCCTCACCAGCCAGGCATCAAAAACTCCAACACAAAGAAAACAATGGCTCTTAAGTGTTTCCCTCTTCAACAATAATGTTGTGTGCGGCTGGTGGGCATGAACCTAGAGCCCTGGGAAGGAGTTACAATCATCAAAACAAAATGCCCAAAGTTTGTTTATTTGTAGGACTTCGTCTTCTGACATACTTTTGTAATGACCATGAAATGTAATGATTGCCATTCCATATTCATGAATCAACAACCAACTCACCAGATTTGTTTCTAGTAATATTAGAGAGAAGGCTAATTCAGTGGCTGGACTCCAGACATGCTGTTTGTTTCAGCGTCTCCAGATGTTCTTTGCATTGTTATTTTTACTCACTGACAAATGCCCGTCTTTTCATATTTGAAATATTAACCTACATAAATAGTGTAAAAAGAAATACACTGTTTAAACCTGGAAAACTGATCTCGTGTTTTGTATTATTTTACCTTTATTTAGTTTTAAAAAACAGACTGAAATATTGGTGGGGCATTTCATTTTTTAGGCTCTTGCGATTGTATTGACCAAAATGGCAGCAAAGAGGCAAAATCACTGACTCTCCTTCCAGTCCAATACCCCTGTCCAGAGGCCTCTCCACTCTTCGCTCCCTGCCCTCTGTGCCCCCTGCCCTGGCCACTGCTCTGAGATATAATTACAACCCATGGCTGTTTCAGCAGCTTGGTGACCGATGCCGTGCATTAGCAGTGTGTCTCCCGTTGGCTGGGCGGCTGACGGCCCACTTGATGGCTAGATTGGCCTGGCTCCTGTCCACACACCGATCACCTCACCAAGCTCAGACCAACGGAGCGGGAGCCTTTCTCGCTCTTCCTCCCCTCTCCCCCTTCTCTCCCTACTCCGCCTTCCCAGCTCCCACAAGGTTATCAGGGGGAATTACCATTCAGCGGACTGACGGTCGGTAGGTCGAAAAGGAGGAGGCAGGAGGAACCGCTAGCTGGCCTGAGGTGAGAGACACTTCCATCGATGGATACGCAGGCAGGCAAGCAGACCAGGCAGACCTGCTGGGCCACCAATTCCCCCGGCCCAAATCAAACCTCTCACCCAGGGCAGAGTAGTGCTGGCTGGTTTCTTTCAGCTCCTCTCTTACTGTCAGTTCACCATGGCAGGTCTGGAGAGAACAGAGGGGTTGAATTAAAGAGGGTATGTGTGTGGATCCAGGACACGTAATGTGGTAGTGTGTTGTAGTGTAGTGCACCCTGGGTCATGTCATACTAGTCTGTTCAGAAGAGACTGACTGAACACCTCTCTGGTTAGCAGCACATTTGTACAGTGCAAGGCAAACTACATGAAATATGGTGTTGATTCACAAAAGGATTACCTATCATATGAAGTGGCTAGAGGTTTGGAGTGGGTCAGGACAGGATGATGTGGAAGAGAAGGCTACACATGAACAATGCTGGGAAAAATCAAGTCAAGCCTTCTTCCTGAATCATATGGTTCATGCATGCAATGTTTAGTTCATGACATTTCCTCTGGTTGGAGCAGGTCAGAGCAAATTCAATGTGCAATATTTTATTCTACTTATGGCTAAGCCATCATTTCTAACATTGTATAATACAATGTAAGACTCTTATCAAAAAGTTTCATTGAGTATGTATAACATGTTTGGACTATCTAGCTAGGCTACATGTATCTGGCTGACCAGTCAAACTACAGATGATGACCTCTCCCCGTTAGTTAAAATAATATGTTTTCAAGCTAACGTGGATAGCTAGCTAATTGACTGAGCAAGTACGATAGCGGTAGTAGGTATTGGCTAGCTAGCTAGCTTCAATGTGATGATACTTTGTAACATGTTAAGTAACGGCGGCTAAAAACAATAACCGAACAACAATATATGGTTCACTGTTACCTTAACTCCACCAGAGGAGGCTGGAATTCGACATTACTTGCCAGGGAGCTGTTTCTGGTAACTGCTGCACTGTGCCTGTGCATCACCAGCATTAGCAGTGCCGCTGTCAGTCACTGGCAGCTAGGTGGCGCTAATCAAGACTAATTTGCCGCAATAGAGAGAAAAAAATATCCGGGATCCTTGGTACGTCCTTACCCCATTGAAGTATACATTTAAAATGGTTAAGGTTAGCTTTAAAATTAGGGTTAGGTAAGGGTTATGGTTAGGATTAGGGTAGGGGCTAAGGTTAGGGTTTAGGGTTTAGGGTAGGGACGTCCCAAGGATCCCAGATAGCACTGACCGAAGTACTGTAGACCTATCTAGAAAATATATAGATTATTTGCATTGCTGTGCATTTCAGTGTATGCCTCTCTATATGAAATAGTTTAATGTATTTACATTTTTAGTTCACACTTGAACTTTCTTTAACTGACATTTATATAATTGATAATGTAATATAATGATATAATGTGAGTTTTCAATGTCAGTTCTTTCAATGAGGGGCAGTAACTGTATCCTTGCTCTCAATATTGTCCTTTTTGCAGGAGCCGTCTTTCCGCCTGCATTCACCTCTCCTTTGAATAGACACAGCGGGAGGTGAGTCGTGTTCTGTTATTCTTTTATTGACTGACATGGCTGATGAGAGAGCCCGTCCAGGTCTCTGGCAGGAGAGGGGGAGAGTGAGCTGAGCCGCTGAGGTGGTGCCTGGCCAGGAGTGAGGTGGGACGACACCACACCGCCACGGCACCACGTCCGTCCTTCATAGATATTCTGTACGCGGCTTTACCCCCGGTTGCCCTGTCAAGGTCTCCGCCCAACGCTCCCCCCCGAGGGGGCTGAGACAGGGTCATAGATGACACAGAGCGGTTCGCTTGCCAGACGTGACGGCACAGCTGGTGGCTTAATGACAGAGGGGCCCTCCCCGGCACACACCTGCCCATCCCAGGCAGGGCAGGCAACCTCGTGAGCTGCCGTGCCACGTTGGACGGGCAGATGTTGGGTCAGAGCGAAAGAGACAGAGACAGACGCACTACAGGGACCCCTCTCCGGTTCTCTCCTCCCGCCTGTAATTGAAAATCATGTAAGAGGTCAATTGTGTTCAGCGAGCGCTCAGCTGTCCCTCTCTGGTCGTATCCTTCTAGAGAAAACATGACAAGAATAACGCTCTCCATCAAGCTCAATGCATGACAGCTTTTGCCTCAATTACTGCCCATTAAATATGGACGACCATATACCATAATGGCCATGTAATGAGAATATCTGTAAATATTCTGCGCGGCATAAATCTGCATAGTCGAGTAGGTGCAGCCCATCTGTTGGAGGCCATGGTTACGGGGTCCCAAAGAAAGCCCTAATCATTGGGTACATTACTGAGACGTTGTTATGACATTGGGTCTCCGGGTGGAGGATGACTGCATGCGAGGGGGCCTGGAAATGATAACAGTCTCAGGTGATTAAAAAATGGAGGCCAACGCCAGACCAATACAACAGTAACCCTGTCCAAGCTAGTACAGTGTAGTGTGGACCAGGCCAGCCATCACCTAACTGTCCTGAATGCTTTCGTCAGTCAGAGTGACCTTTGGGTCCGGGTCTCTCTCTGATGAGGAGTGGCAGGGTTCTGGGTTCTAACCCCCCCCCCCCCCCAGGGCCTTTCTGTGTTCATGGTTCTTTTAAACAGAACCAGCAGTGGATCTGTCAGACACTATCAGCTTCTCCACATGTCAGGAGAGACAGTCTGGAGACGCCTGGAACTTCACTGGGTGCGGGAGGATCCAAACAGGCTATCAGGAATCATTCAGGAACACCAAGTTCGGTGATTTGAGGTAAACATTTGATTCAAGCCCACTTTGCGGTCTGTTCGAAATTTGGACGTGCACTTTGAAAAATATTGGAATTCTGACAGTATGTTTCAATAGGTTCTTTATTTCGCTCGGGTTGAAAGGCAAGGTTTCTTGGGAGTTGGATTCGCTGCAAAAAGGTTCAATATTTCTGAATACGAGTCTCCGAAAAAATATGGTTTCAGGACAACACAGTCGAAACTATGTAAATTAAAGACATAACCCATCGACGGTGACATTTCATTCTGGTTTTATTTCAATAATTCATGAGGTTTGAAAAGACATTAGGCCAAACGAGGAACACATGAGGCTAACGCTCAAACATGTGGTTCGGGAGAGGGGGAATTTTTAGGACTTAACAAAAACAAGTGCTGTGACGCGAGCGCAGAGCGCAAACAGGAAGGAAACAACACACTCCATAAACTCTCCCCAAATGAGTATGTTATCAATAACACTTGTGTCTGAGGGAGAGAGTAAATGTAGCCGCGTTTCACAACGTGTGTTTTAGGTTTGACTGCCGGAGCCTTTGCCAATAACCATGTTACCCGCAATCACTATCCAAACCGCACTGCCTTGGCACCGTCGTCTGTCACAAATTATGTTTTGGTTCTGACCGAATGCTACAGCTTCCTGTCTCGTTCTGTTTTCTCTTACCGTCTTTGTTATGAGCCTCAGCCAAAGGCAGGCTTTTTCACTTTAGCAGGGAAGGAAATGCACATGGAAACAGTTGGCGCAATGACAAATGTGAAATATAGGTCTACATATCTTTTTATGTTGACTTAACAGGGCATGTGAATCAAGTCATTATCATATCTGATGACGTGCGTGCTGGTGTATGATGGCCCATTGACCCGAACACCACTTAAACAATTGTAATAATTTACTTCACTTACGTATTTACCACTGGGCACAGACGTTAATTCACTGTCTAGTTTTGATTTACATTTGGTTGAGTTGTCAGCTAACCGTGAATTCAACGTGAAATCAACAAGAAATGTCACAAGGCCATTGGATTTAGGTTAAAAGTTGTTGTTTTTAAATGACTAAATGCCTTTTAGGTTAAACGTTGTTGTTTTTAAATGACTAAATGCCTTTTAGGTTAAAAGTTGTTGTTTTTTAATGACTAAATGCCTTTTAGGTTGATGACTTTTTGCAAATCCAATCAGTTATCCACGTTGATTCCACATCATCACATAGATTTGTCGGGGTTGAAATGACATGGAAACAACGTTGATACACACAGTTTTTGCCCAGTGGGTTACCACCTTCTGAAAAACAAAAAGTATGTACAGTTTTAGGTTTGTCATATCTAAAAAATCCCTTCTTCTGTAGCCATTTTTTCACTCTCTTTGTGACTGTGTCTGTGTGTGAGAGAAAGGCAGTGTGTGTGTGTGTACCCGCTGGTGAGTGTGTGTGTGTGTGTGTTTCAAATGCGAGACAGCTCCTGGGCTTGCTGAACTTTTGCTTGTTATCAGGAGCTGGGAGAGAGATGGAGAGAATTGATCTTTTGTCTGCTGGAGGTGCACTCCCCTGGGCCGGACCAGCTCTCTCTTCCTTCCTCTCTGTCTCCCTCCCTCTCTGTTGTTCTCTCCATCCCTCCCTCTCCCTCTTTTTCTCTCACTCCCTCTTCCTTTCTCTCGTTTTCTATCCCTCTCTCTCTGTCTCTTTCTCCCTCTCCAACCCTCCATCTCTCTGTCTCTGCATGGCGGCTACCTCTCCTCCAGCTGACACTTGTCCTGCCGTTGCTGAGAGGAGAGATGTGCGCTGAGCGCCTGACACCAGGATTGATCTGATCTCGCTGTCTCCCCATAAGCTCCATCTCATCCCTCGCTCCCAGAGACTCCGGAGGAGAGCAGTGATGGAGGAGAGAGGAGAGGCTATTGTCAACCCTTATCCTAGCGTGTCAAATTAGAAATGTACTGTGGGCACAGAGTGAGGATTCCAGAACACACGGAAGTTAATGACAGGAGAGGGGTTGCAACACAAAGCTCATGAGACTGGGTTGCAAGAGATGGGCGTGACATTCAGACAATCCAAGTGGATGATTATTATGAAATCCTAAACATCACTTTATACCAGTGGCTTGGCACCTCTGTCTTAATCGTTCCCTGAATCCATCCAGAAAGTATATTTCACTTCTCCCAACAAGTACTGTGAGTGAACCTCTGACCTCTTTTATTGAAGTGAACTAAGAATGGTATGTCAAATGTTATTTTATTGAGGTGAAGTGAGAATGTAAATACCAATGAGTCCTGTGTTTCTGTAAAAGCCATGCCTACCCACAGTGAATAACAAATCCCAGACATGTTCTTGCCTGGGCAAGGATACCAGCTATATATTTCTTCCATCGGGAGAAAAACTCCAAGCTACAGTGTGCTGGCCAGATGTTGGTGGGAGTGAGAAGGTTTTACCGAAGCCCACTAAATGTTTGAGCCCACACACACACACACGCATGCACGCACACACGCACGCACACACACGCACACACACACACACGCATGCACGCACGCACACTCACACGCACACGCACACACACACACACACACACACACACACACACACACACACACACACACACACACACACACACACACACACACACACACACACACACACAGAGAGAGAGAGAAATCAAGACTTCACTCCAGGCCAGAAAACACAGCACAAGTAAACTGTATTCATCTGATAAAACTTTATTTTTCTATGGATTTGTACTGGAATCAACATAATATTTTCTGATGGAACAGAAAACACCAAGGAGAAGGGTGGGAAAACCCCCTCTAAACACCAGATAATGTTGGAGGGTTGCAGAGTTGGAGTGAACGTTAGGGCAGCCTCCTATCCACTCGTATTATTGTCTTTGTGTTTCTTCCTCCTTTTGGGGTGAGTTTCTTGTCTTTGATTCAAACACTCTCACGTGTTTTTACATGTGATTAATGACATGGAACATACTTGCCAGGGTAGATCAGAAGGAAAGTACACTAAGCCAACTCTGACATGTACTGTAGCCCTCTCTCCCCCAACATACCTTGTTCAGAGTTTATTGTGTGCCTACGGTATATTAGTTGCTATAGTAACTAATATACTACATAGCAACTCCAAAAGAATTCTTGAAAAAAGTGAAAACCTAACTCTGGCCCTCGTCCAATTCTGAGTGAATTATGTAGGCTAGTTAATCACAAAATGTGTTTCTTAAAACCAACATTTCATAAAAAAATGCTAATTTATTAAAAAAATCTAGGGGGAGGAATATGAATTTTTGCTCACACTTGTGTATTGACGTATCGTCAGAGCGCAGGGTGTAAGACTTTGTCACATATGAGGTTCTACATTTAGTTCCTCACACAGTAGCTGGATTATATTTGCAAACCTTGACCAAAATAGCTGAAAATAGTGTGGTAAAATGTCCTTTCAAATGAACATAATGGGGCAAAAGTGAGAAAATAGCTTATGGTGTATTGCACTAATACAGTACAAACTAGTATAGCCACATACTCAGGGGGTAGTTTGTTGGAGGTATTTGGGCACATATTAAAGTGACAGCTATATCTGACTGCCAGCAGAGTGCCGTTGACAGGGCTGTAAGCCATCCAAAGTGCATAATTAGCAGGATCATGTCATGTCGTATAGCAAGACTTAGGGAGATACGGTGGTAACGTCTCAGTGCAGTTTACCTGCTTCAAAAGGGGATCCATCTGCTGCTGCTGACAACACTCACCTTGCCATGCAGGGGAATAAGCTGTCTATGTTAGCTTACTTCAGGCAGGCGCGAAGTTGTGTGCTTGAGAATACAATGTGGTCCTATTTACATGTACAGTTTAGTCAATTAGCAGATGCTCTTATCCAGAGCGAGTTACAATACAGTTAGTGCATTCATTTTAAGATAGCTAGGTGGGACAACCACATACAGTATCACAGGCATAGGAAGTACACTTTTCCTCTATAATGCAGCAGAGTCACAGTTAGAAGGGCGGGGTCAAGTGCAAGTGTTGGTTCAGGGAAGTTTGTTTATTTATTTATTTATTTTTAAATCTTATTTTCTTATATATATATATAAATATATATATTTATTTTGGGGGGGTCGAGGGGAGGAGGGGGATTATTTGAAGATGTAAAATATGCTATCTTACTTTATGGTACAGTCAGGTTTGGGTAGGTTACTTTCTAGATGTAATCTGTTACAGTTATTGTAATGGGTCATTTACTTTTGGATTACCTAAACTCAGTAACATAATCTGATTACTTTCCCCTTAAGAGGCATTAGAAGAAGATAGACGAAAATAATCCATCAATTGCATTTGGTGTGTCATCATAGTGGTTTCTGACTTGTGGTCAGATTCGCTCAGGGGGAACAAACTTAAACTTGTGCTTTTTTTTCAATGTTGAATTGAATGTAATTGAGAACTTCCTTTCTGAATTCAAAAGAAAACCAATAAGTAATCATGAAGTTTTTTGAAAGTATCTGTAATGGGATTAAAATATGTTAACTGGTAATGTAATTTATTACAGTTACATTTGTTTCTAATCAGATTACATGTAGTTCATCTCCAACCCTGGGTACAGTGAAATAATGTACTTCTGGACGTAAGAGGGTCATTTAGTAGATGCTTTCAACATATTTAACCTGTGTTCAGCATGTTCAGTCTAGGTGGCCCATGTGGGGAAGAAGTAGCCAGCTCTCTCCTACAGAAGCCTTGGTGGAGCAGACTGATGATCTTTACCGTTATTATTGTGTGTTACTGGCATTGGGAGGAGAGGGTGATGTAATCTATTGTATCTATGTTAATCACCTCTTTTTGATCCCAAACAACTAGCGAAATATAACAACCAACACCAAAAAATAATATATATATGTATATATAGGCCTAGCCTATTAAATATGGAATAAAGATATTCTATTTGTTGAACAAAAAGGAAAAAAGAAGCAACTGAGCAAGAGATGAATCAAAACAAATGTCTGTAACTCCTGAAAGAGAAAAGTAACAGAGATGTGTTGTTAAAAACAAAGGAAGGAAGAGAGTTGGGAGATGGGTTGGCTGCTTTTTACCAGACAGGTAGCAACTGCTAACATGATCACTTGCAGGTTAGCCAATTTCGGGAAGGCGAGATGCCCCGTTACCGTCCGCAAGGGTCCAGGGGAGAGAGAGGAGCAGAGCAGGGATGGATGAATCAAGTTTAATGACAAAGTGCTCTAATTGTCCCCCTCCACCCTCTCTCCACTCCCTCCTCCACCCCCATCCCCACCACCATTGAACTCTAATTACGGGCCAAGCTCTCCACACTGTCACGCGATATTAAGTTGTTGAAGAGCGGGGAGCCGAGATCATCGATAAACACTTTACTTTTGCGGAGGGGGGGGGGGGGGGGGGGGGGGGGGGGGGGGCGGAAGAGAGAGAATGAAGAAGAAGAAGAGCCGGCCCTTCCCTCCTGCCGTAACAGTGGGAACCAGCAGCACCTAAAGCCCTCCTGCGTCCATGAGAACGCCGGTGGGACTGCCCGGGAATGATTGCCGAGCAACAATCCGGAGCGTGAGCTCCCGGGCCCCGTCGAGGCCTCCCAGGGGCCCACCAAGCGCTGGTGCGTCTGAGAGGGAAAGGTGAACACGGTCACTCTAATTACAGGCCACTCACACACACATTCTTTCAAAGACACACACACACACATTCACACATACCACCGACATAAGTAAAGACAGGCCAATTAGGCCGAGTGGGAGATAAGGGGAAGTTTTATTTGTATACTAATTAAGACCCTGATGAAATTCAAAGGGGGGGGGGGGGGGGGGTTAGGTGAGGTGGAGGAGAGGAGCGAGCAGGCAGTAATTGTGTCTCTGAGAAAAGGTTGCTTTAGGTGCTGTTATCTGAGAAGCACAGCCTTGAGATAGTTGCCCCTAATCCCGTGCTAGAGCCCCGGTGTTGCACTGCAAGGTCTCTCATAATTTGATCCAGGCCCTTATGAAATTGCTAGAGCTTTGACAGCGGGATCATCGACTGTGTTTATTGTCTATTTGGTCCTTGTTAGTGAGTGTGGGAGAGAGGAGACAAAAAGGAAAGTGTGAGATCACACGGAAGGTTTATTTTTACCTGGCGGTGTGAATGAAGGAGCGGGAATCTCAAGACAATGGATGTGAACTTGTGGCTGTCCCCTATTAGTGAAATGAACCCTAAAGCTGATTCATTGAAGAGACGTGGTGTTATTAATCATAATTAGTAGCGAGCGTGCCAGTACACGTGTAATCACCTCAAAAGGCGTGACCATTAAAGCACTGAGTGGTCAATGGTCTCCTATTCACAAAGCTCTTTAATGAATACAGACAATAGATCATGCTTAGGCATAGTGGAAGTCAGCACTACCAATACACTGAGGGCCAGATTAAACCTAGTCCTGAACTAAAAAGCATGTTCAATAGAGAATCTATGTTGAAACAGCTATTTAGTCCATCACTACGCATAATATCTTTGTCCGTGAAAACCAGCCCTATGGGTAGGCCTAGAATTCTCTGTTATTTGTGTTTAAAACACAAGGAGATGAAGTTGTCCTGGTCTGGTAGACGTGGCGGTGTGTTTCTAGCTCCAACTCCAGCTAAGCAACAGCGAAGATGATCAAGGAGTTTGGGCATAGGCCTCTTGAATCTCAACTCGGAGTCATTGTGTTCAAAGAGAGTTGAAAAGGAGTGAGAGTGAGTGTGGAACTAGTTGAAGTAGCGAGCCCTCGTAGGTTGATCATCAGTGGGGTAATTCCCCCCACGGTAGCAAGTACCTCCTCGGATCAGAAAGTGAAGCACATAGATCCAAAGTGAAAAGTACTCCTTATCATTAGGCTACCCGCTATTTACTCCAACACTCCTCCGTCTTAAAAGGGAGTTTTTTCCCCCTGCTAAAGATCAACCTGGTTGGCTCTAAAGCCTCATCAAGAACCGTTTCATCCCTTATTAGAGATTAGGCTCACAGAGACCCCCTGCGACGCGTTGTCACAGTAAGCCCTGTTGCCCGGGAATCAAAGCAGGTGCCCCACCGAGCGTAGAGAGAGAGAGAGAGAGGGAGAGAGAGAGAGAGAGAGAGAGAGAGAGAGACAGAGAGAGAGAGAGAGAGAGAGAGAGAGAGAGACAGAGAGAGAGAGACAGAGAGAGAGAGAGAGAGAGAGAGAACGTCAGTAAAGCTCTGTTTTATCGGCCAAGGAAAGAAGATCGCATGTGGCAGGATCTTAAAAAAGTCAAATAATCTGGGCGATTTTACAACTCTCGGCAGTGGAGGGGAGCTTGTTGCTTCATTGGGGAGACCGATTCTCGACCGATTTGGAAAACCCTCGGCTTCAAATTGAATTAGCCTGCGAGACGGAAATATTAATGACGTAGTAATGCGTCGCTAGCAAAGTCAAAAGTTAGTATAAGCGGAGAAAGTGTGTGATGTTAAAGTGATAAAGAGAATTCGAAATGGACCCTCATCAGTGGAGAGAAGACATAGCTTCACACTCTTGAATCTGAGGGCAACTTTTTACAGTTGCATCATGGCAAGTCCAAAATTGCATTATTTTTCTGGGGAATTGACTAAAACTATTTAATTTGTATCCCTGCAGTGGAAGCAAGTGTTAAGACAAATATCCTTTCACATTTTGAGATGGCAAATGTATCATTGGTTTATCATTGCTAGCATGGGAATTTGTTTGTTGTTGATTTTATCTCATAATTTCAGTTTAGTGAAGCCAGAGAATATCAGTGTTTTGTTATTCCCTCATTTCTCAACAGTCCAATTAATTGAAATCTAATTTGAATGAACATTCACTGGGATGATTGAGCTGAAAAAAAAGTGATTAAGGATTCAAAAACGTAAAAGAACACTGCGAGTGATTACACTCGGCCACGGTCGTCCATTCGCGTAGTGAAATATCTTGACCAGAGAGAGGCATTAGCAGAGATGTTTAATCATGTATTCCCTTTAAGCCCATTAAGAATATCTATGTGGACACTTTTGATTGCTACAGAAAGTGTATCATCTAGGAATAGGCTTACCTTCAAACCACATCTCACCCTTTCGTCTCTTTCCCCCCGAGCCACAAAGATCAACTGGACCAGGCTGTAATTGTTCAGAAGTGAAGGAACACCAGAGAGGTGGATGCTACAGAGAAGCAGGTATCAGCTGACATCTGTTGGTCTGTTAGTGCTGCTAGGGGTTTTAAAGGTGTCATTGACAACGTGAAGACAGGTGCTGTAATGCAATGGTCTGAATGGTCATGCAATGCAATGGTCTGGTTGTCATGATTAGGGACTGATTCAGACCTGGGACACGCCAGGTGAGAGGGAACTCTATGGACAATCAATGACATGAATTTATTTTAAAAAACAGCAGTACTTCCAGGCCACATGTGAATAGTTCTGTCATGATCTATATCATTGGCACTTTGATGGAAGACTTTTGATAATCTAATATTTAAAAAATGTTTTTATCTCAACTTAATAGAAAATCACTTGATAGCCCAAAAAAAACAGCAAGGTCTGCATCTGCATCTTTTTCGTTTTATTGATTAATGCAACATTCATTTTGTTTACTTGTTTCCTGCTCACACATCAGTCCAATCTCCGTCCGTCCGGAAGGTTTCCCTTCTTGAATTTGTCTTGCAAATATTTATTTGGAGGTGATGCAAGCCATTGCAACTGTGAGAGGGGTGGTCAGCATGGGGTTGTGGGATCACTGTGAAGTAACCCACGTATCACCGATACCACTCCCTGTGCTCCACTGTGGGTTGAGGATTAGATAAAGAGCGTGCGTGTCAGTATTGGAATGGACAGTAATACAACACAACAGCTTACATGTCATGGATGCCAAACAATAACAAATCATAGTTTGGTTGGTGCATCCCTCGACGGGAAGAACTATCAAAGCCTGTTTGCTTTTACTCCGTGATCACTTCTCTCTTCCAAGGCTACGTGTGCCTTTTAATTCTTTTTTTACGTAGTTCTGTCTTTGAGCTGTTCTTGTCTGTTGATGTTCTGTATTTTGTCATTCTGTATCATGTTTCATGTTTTGTGTGGACCCCAGGATGAGGAGCTGCTGCTTTTGCAACAGCTAATGGGGATCCTAATAAAGTACCAAATACCAAGAGGAGGGATTGTCTAGTCTACAGAGAAAGAAAAAGAGAGAGAGAGAGAGAGAGAGATAGAGGCCCATTCACAATCCACCCTGGGGGGGTCTGGCTGGTCTGAGTGTCTTCACCGGGGATGGGGCTCCGGTCTGGGGCTCGGCTTCCACCGCTCCTGGGCCCGTCTGTCTGGGTGGAAGATGAATCTGGTCCATAGTCAACCGTCAACCTCCAGCCCCGAACAGACCCCCAACCAGCCTCCAGCCCCCAACAAACCCCCAACCAGCCTCCAGCCCCCCAAACAAGCAACCATTTCCCATGCGCCAACCAAATGGCAGGGGCTCATGAGGGATAATTGTGTGTGTAAGTAATGTTGTTTCTTTAACCATTGCAGCTCTAAAGCCCCTCAACACTTGCTAGGCCGTCATTGTAAGTAAGAATTTGCTCCTGGATGAATAACAAACCAAATAAAAAGCAGAGTGTAGGTCCCTGTTTAAGGACTCTGTCAGGGGTTGGGGGGGGGGTCTATAAAACCACACCGACAGGGGGTAAACAGTGCCGAGTCAACCCCGGCGACCTCCACAGCGACGCCTTCACTGTGTTATTAGCCCGGGGCCCTCTGGGGAAGGAGGCTTTGGAGAGCTGCCCACGCTAATGCCACGACAGACAGACAGACAGACAGGAAAACTGGCTGGGAAGCACAATGAGGCCTAATTAGCACAGAGACCTAGCAGCGTTAGCAGTTCTCGGCTACGCGCTCCCCTGGATAGCTAAACCCCCGGCCCTTCTTTTCATTTACTCTACTACTCTCATCCATCCATCCAGTGGCGTACCACATGTTGTGGCAGAGTGAAAACTGAGAGAAAACTGTGCAGTTTTATAACTAATCTCAAGTTATTCTACAAATTTTACAATGAGGCTGAGAGAGTTTTGCATTTTTAAAGCACATTTCTACACAAATTTTACAATGAGGCTGAGAGAGTTTTGCATTTTTAAAGCACATTTCCTGCCATTCTACACAAATGTTGCCATGAGGCTGAGAGAAAATATTGCAGTTTTACAGCTAATTTCCTGTAATTGTAAACATTTTTGCCATGGTTTATGACATGTTCACATGCCTTGCCAGGGCTGCTGGGGTGTGTGGTACACCAGTGCATCCATCCATCCCTCCATCCACGGAATAAAATGTGTGGGTTAGTTCACATGTGGGAGAGCAGGGAAATAGGAGAGCACCAGCCTCCCATCCTATCTCTGGCCCCAACGTCAAGCCTCAGTCTGGGCATCAGGAGGGGGCAGAGGTGGTGGGGGTATATTGTCTAAGGGTGTCGTTTAGCAACAACCCACACCATTTATGTCTAGAAACAAGGTACTGTAATTTAGAATGCGTTTCAGAGCAATTAAAATTTTACAGGCACAATTACTTATTTCCCCACTGGGGCAGCCACAATCAGAGAGTGTTTGTGTGTGTGTGTGTGTGTGTGTAATGGGTTTATGGCCTTGACGCCGTGGCACAAACATGTGATGCCTATCGCCCAGCTCGGCCGGGGCTTCTCTCAAGGCTACGGACCTGCGTTTATTAATTGTGGCTAAAGTTGATAAATAAAATCAGCTGTTTGCTCTTATGCTAATTAGCGTTAGAGATCAAATTTATGATTTCATAAGCACATATTTCTCCAAAGACTTAGGCCGTATGCCCCCTATCCATCGGTCATATGCTGCCTTGTAAGTAATCTATCTTTTGGGAGAGGAGAGGGGCCGAGAGGGGAGCTTGGACGAACACAGGCAGTAAATACTAATAGTACTTAGTGGGTACTTTGAGACTTGAAGTATTTCAGGCGATTTATTGAGCTAACTGGGCTTCTAAAGTAAAGATGCTAGAATGAAGGACTAACGCACAAAATATGACAATTTGTAGAAAAACGGAGCATCACAGGCTAACTAGCATTTAAATAAGATACCTATCTCACAATCAACACACAGAAAATAGTATAGTGTGAGATTAGGTGTCACATCTATTGAGCATTTGTCTAATTGAATCCTAACCATTTCCTCTTTTGGGTTTTCTCTCCCTTATTTGAGGTAGAGTACGGGTTAAGGTCTGTATAAAGCGACCCGTAGTGGTTTGAGAGATTCTTCTAACATAAAATGTGAAAAAGCCCTCTGACTGAAGCCCTCTTCCTCGGGTAAACCCAGTGCACCAGCTTCACACAAACACTTCATCTGTTTTTAACATCATAGTATGTCGGTGCCACCGGGCTCCTAGTCCGACTATCGATCCAAGTCACGACATCAAGGTGTAGCGTGGACGCCAGAGCCCGTGAAGAGTACCACGGCGGGACCATCCTGAAAGGGAAGACAACGTCCACATCTCTAGCCTCTAGGCCATGCCCGGAAGAGTGACAAGTGCTGAAACCACTTCAATGGACTTCACTGTGCCCCTAGCCCTTTCTAGTCCCTGCTTCAAAGCCAAGAGGAGCCTCTGGCAGTTCCCTCTCTCACTCTCTTTCCCTCTCTCCCTCACTTTCTCTCTCTCCAGTCCTTTGGGGTGGCTGGTCCTCCTCTCCTCCTCTCAGGCCTGTCAATGTCAAAGCCTGACTGAGTCCAGTCAAAGTCAGCTACCCCGCTCTCTCTCTCTCTCTCTCTCTCTCTCTGATGCTCCAGTCTCTTCCCCTCTGCATGGCTGGCCCTATCTGACAAGTGGAAATCACAGAGATCCTAGCTCCTCGCTGAGCGAAGAAGACTTCTGAGTGCCGACTACCCTACAGCGATCAGTTGTCCTGAACCTTAAAGATGACACAGAGTGCATACATTTCCCTGTACTTCAGAAACTACTTGCAGTTTGAGTTTCATGAAAAAATTTGAAAGGGGGCAAGGGATATAAAAATGGTCTGCCTGCTACTCTGCTCGTGATGTTTTTTTTTTTTACTTTCTAGGATAAATAGAGAGGGAGGAAAGAGGGATGAGAGAAAGGGAGCTTCACTTGCCAAAAGGGACCTTGGGTTTTGCCCTGTGGGCATGGCAGCTTTCATTTTCCTCTGCCTCCATCACTATTCCCCCCGGTTTCCAGAGGTATGATTAAGTTTCACATATTGGAGTTATATCTGGCAACACGTCTTGTTTATCTGCTGGGCTTGATAACAGTACTGGTCTAGGTCCGAACGGGTGGGGGGGGGGGGGGGGGGGGGGGTGTAGAGAGAGAAAGAGACTTGAACTCAATCTCTCTGTTTGACTCATTGATTTAGCCAGAGTTCATTGGCAACCCTTTCCAGCCACTTGTTATCTCAAGCTCCAGATTGGACCCAGGGTGGACTCCCCAGGACCCTCAGACCCCGAAGGCTAGCTGGGCAAGAGTCTGGTGATCAAGGTGGGCTTTCTCTGCCCAAGACAGGGAAGACAGTTATTCTGGGTGACTTGATGGGTTTTACTACCGGGTAATCACTGTTTGTTTGTGTGTTTGTTTATTTCAGTTAAAGTCCAGCCCTCAAAGTTACTCTCCTGATGTCCGCTGTGGGACTTGGTGGGGCGCACTATGGTTCAACCTTTTGGTTTTATTTTTTATAAACGGTATCCATTTTTAATAGGAGAGTCTAGGCTTTTTTTAATCAATACAAACGCTATGAATTATATTCTGCTCAAGTCCCAGGACAGTATGAGGGCGAGGGGGGGGGGGGGAGTTCTTTGGCAGAGGGGTGTAGGATGGAGAAGGAGGGAAAGGGAGGGGGGCTGTGGAGAGACAGGAGGGACGATGGCAGCCCAACTCAACTCAGGGATCATTTCACCAAAGTGGATGGTGCCACGTCTCCCAGACTTCTCTTATTGTCAAGGATTAGATGTGTCCAGCCGGACAAAGAGAAAGGAGAAAGAGAGAACGAGGGAGGGAGAGATAGCAAGAGAGATAGAGAGAGAGAGAGAAGGGTAGAGCTGTGCTTGCTGGACCCTGGCTGCGTTGCAGCGAAGCCTCAATTATTCATGGTGCAGTGCACATGTCAGGAGGCCGCCAGACAAGCACAAGAGCAAGGCCGAGCCCGAACGGCGAGCGAATCAAACGGCCGCGTCCACGGGCAAACCAGGCCCACAATGCACCTGGAGCAGAGCAGCAGCACGCCTCACCACGGCCTATCTCTACTGTTCTCTGGATAAACAGAGAACAAGGCTACCTGAGCACCGGCTGACTCTCCTGCTTCTCCTCTGGAGCCAGGAGCTGCTGGCCTGCTGTTGTTGTTGGGTTCCATCTGCTCACGGCTCATTACTTTTTCAACCACTTCAATCTTAGACTATCCTATATCTCCTCTGTGGTTCCACTTTCTGTGAGTGTGTGCGCATGTCCCCAAAATGTCTACATTAACTTGGGTTGTGAATGGTTTCCCCAGGTGGCCACAGAGGGACTGGATGGTGATGGTTCAGGAATCTCATCTTGTCTTTATTTTACTGTCGACCGCTGACTGACTCTCTTCTCACTTTCTTTATTCCCTGTTCTTGCACCTTCCTCATCTATTGTCGGTAGACCATCCAGGCTGTATCACAACCAGCCGTGATTGGGAGTCCCACAGAGCGGCGCACAAAGGTGAAATAAAATAAAATAAAAAGTTTCTCAAAGCTGTTAGAATTCCATGGATGTATTATTGTTCTAGTTGCCAAAAGAGCCTTTTACACTTGGCCATTGCTCAACACCTGTCAATTAACAATTTCTATTCCACTCAGAGGTGGTAGAATTATGGACTGTTGGCACTATGGCGACCGTGGGCCACCCAGGGCTATGGGCAGCCATTCCAGAATCTTCTGAGCCCAGTGCATGCCTGGGGTGACCTCTCCGTGCTCCCTGTCAGTGACAGCGGGGAACCAATCAGAGAGCTCGTCACTGGCTGACCCTGTGCTGTATTTTAGCAGAGAATCAGGACTGTGAGGTTGGTGAGGCCAAATACGGGGAGAAATGAATACACAGTACATTTAAATCACGATTTTGTGAATTTGCCATTGTTTACAGCATAAATTCACCCCAGTTTTGGGTTGATGCCCTCTTCCGGGTAAAACTATTTCCAAGAAAACTTTTCTAGGATATGTTGAGCTGATTTTCTAATGGAAGTATCAAAATGGTCTATTTACATTTTTTTTTTTTTATCAAACCTTTATTTAACCAGGTAGGCCAGTTCAGAACAAATTCTCTTTTACAACTGTGACCTGGCCAAGATAAAGCAAAGCAGTGCAACAAAAACAACAACACAGAGTTACACATAAACAAACGTACAGTCAATAACACAATAGAAAAAAAAAAGAAAAATCTATGTACAGTGTGTGCAAATGTAGAAGAGTAGGGAGGTAAGGCAATAAATAGGCCATAGAGGAAAAATAATTACAATTTAGCATTAACACTGGAGTGATAGATGTGCAGATGATGATGTGCACGTAGAGATACTGAGGTGCAAAGTAGTAAGAGGATAAGTAACAATATGGGGATGAGGTAGTTGGGTGGGCTATTTACAGATTGGCTGTGTACAGCTGCAGCGATCGGTAAGCTGCTCTGACAGCTGATGCTTAAAGTTAGTGAGGGAGATATAAGACTCCAGCTTCAGTGATTTTTGCAATTCGTTCCAGTCATTGGCAGCAGAGAACTGGAAGGAAAGGCAGCCAAAGAAAGTGTTGGCTTTGGGGATGACCAATGAAATATACCTGCTGGAGCGCGTGCTACGGGTGGGTGTTGCTATGGTGACCAATGAGCTGAGATAAGGCGGGGCTTTACCTAGCATAGACTTATAGATGACCTGGAGCCAGTGGGTTTGGCGACGAATATGTAGTGAGGGCCAGCCGACGAGAGCATACAGGTCGCAGTGGTGGGTAGTTTATGGGGCATTGGTGACAAAACGGATGGCACTGTGATAGACTGCATCCAATTTGCTGAGTATAGTGTTGGGGACTATTTTGTAAATGACATCTCCAAAGTCAAGGATCGGAAGGATAGTCAGTTTTACGAGGGTATGTTTGGCAGCATGAGTGGGCAGTCACAATAGGGGCAGTCCTTTTACACCTCCAGGCTATTCTGTACAGATATCAGATACACCGAGACACGGTACAGATATAAGGCACTTTTCAAGGATGATTTTGGGGGTTTCTTCCTGGTGTGTTTTCATACAGTAGATCTGTTTGATATATAGCATTGTTTATTTTCCTCTGGGTTTTTGCACTTCCATGAGCAGTGACTTGTTCTTCTGAGTATTTGTTGGCTGGAAAATATCAGCTTTCACAGACACCCTGAGAGAGAGTGAGAGAAAAGAGAGAGAGAGAGAGAGAAAAGAGAGCGAGAGAGAGAAAGGGAGAAAGAAAGGAGAGAGAGAAAGAAAGGAGAGAGAAAGAACTCCTCTGTGTCGAGTAGTCCTCAGGAGGTGCGGCTCTCAACACCACTTGACAATACATCATTGGCCAATCCCCTGGCCCTTGTATTCTAAACTGTATTTTCCCCGGCCCAACCGACAGACATGAAATGTGTACGGGTTTAATAGGTCTTCTGATGTGGTCAAGTCGAGCAGAAGCATAGCATTATGTCCCTAGGAAGAAAAAAAATCACTTTTTTAGAGGCGTTGGTCATGTTATCGGTCAATGAATCTCTCTCTCTCTCTCTCTCTCTCAGAAATGTAACATGTTTCTCTTGGACCTGAACTCCTCAACATCAATTTAAAGGAATGTGCACAGGGTAGGGTTAGTGTTGTCCACTCTACTCTCTCAGGGAGTTCACTCCAATTCCCCTCTCTGTTTGCTGCCACATGTAATATGTATTACATTCTGCGGGGTGGAATAGGCTTTTGTATTAAAGGTTAGACTGTTAGACTGTCAAGCTGCAAAAGGACAGTTGACGAGACCCTGTAAGGATGCTGGTGAACCCCTGACAACCATATGGGACAATTTGCCTTAGATATTACCTGTCTTGTGTCTATTTGATACAAATGCTGTCATTTGCACACAGGATGGAATCTTACAAACAACACCAAGTGGAGACCGTGCCTTTGTGTGCAATGTCTGCAAAGTGCAATGCAGTCTCCCACCAATCTGAAGCTTGATGCCATGGTTTAATGAAATAACCAGTCAAACATCTGCCGAGTGTTATTCAAGGCGGTTAACAGGAAAGGTGTGTGTGTACAGAAGTATTAGCAGTATCGGTCTAATACCTCTGACATACACACACTGCTGCTGCCCCAGTTACTCGTCTCCCTCTCTCTTTCTCTCTTTCTCTCTCCTGATGGATGACAAGGCTCTAGAGAAAAGGAGGACAGAAATCCCTCAGTGAAGACGGTAATAATAACTCATTTAATAAGACGCCACATCAGCTGTTTTCCTTTACCCAAAGATCAGTGGCGTTCTTCGTCTTCCGCCACATATTTCCCCTGGAACCGGAGGAGCTGAACTGAAATAAATACTACATGTTTACGTTTAGTTTTTAATGTCCGTCAGTTGTTACATTGAATGACTGATCTCCGGATCAAGAGTGTATCAAAATAGATGTCATGTATTGTCATGTTGTGTCCTGTTCCTGTTCTTTCTCTTCACCCTGTCTCCCTCTGCTGGTCGTATTAGGTTACCTTTTCTTCCCCTCTTTCCCCCAGCTGTTCCTTGTCTTCTCTAACTACCTCGTTCACTCCTTTTCCCACCTGTTCCCTTTTTCCCTCTGATTAGGTCCCTATATCTCTCTCTGTTTCTGCTTCTGTCTTTGTCGGATTCTCGTTTGTGTTACTCATGCCTGAACCAGACTATCGTCGTGTTTGCTGCAACCTTGTCCTGTCCTGTCGGAATCTGCCTGTGCATCTAACCTTGTCCTGTCCTGTCGGAATCTGCCTGTCCATCTGAGCCTACGTGTGTTTCGTCATTAAAGAAACTATGTTTTGTTAATTCGCTTTTGGGTCCTGATTCACGCACCTGACAGAAGAATCCGACCAAGAATGGACCCAGCGACTTCGGATCCTCTCCACTCAGCCGTCGAGATCCAGGGAGCGATGCTAGGCAGACACGAGCAGGAATTGTCTGCTGCTCGACATGCCGTTGAGACCCTGGCCACCCAAGTCTCCAACCTCACAGAACAGGTTCACCATCTCCGCCTCGATCCACCGGCCACTTCCAGGGCTTTCGAATCTCCGGAGCCCAGAATCAATAACCCGCCGTGTTACTCTGGGGAGCCCACTGAATGCCGCTCGTTCCTCACCCAGTGTGATATTGTGTTTTCTCTCCAGCCCAACACGTACTCCAGGAGCACTGCTCGTATCGCCTACGTCATATCTCTCCTTACTGGACGGGCTCGTGAGTGGGGCACGGCAATCTGGGAGGCAAGGGCTGAGTGTACTAACCAGTATCAGGACTTTAAGGAGGAGATGATACGGGTTTTTGATCGATCTGTTTTTGGGGAGGAGGCTTCCAGGGTCCTGTCTTCCCTATGTCAAGGTAATCGATCCATAACAGACTACTCTATTGAGTTTCGCACTCTTGCTGCCTCCAGTGGCTGGAACGAGCCGGCTTTGCTCGCTCGTTTTCTGGAGGGTCTCCGCGCAGAGGTAAAGGATGAGATTCTCTCCCGGGAGGTTCCTTCCAGCATGGATTCCTTGATTGAACTCGCTATTCGCATTGAGCGACGGGTTGATCTTCGTCACCGAGCTCGTGGAAAGGAGCTTGCGTTCTCCGTTGCCCCCCTCTCCGCATCACTACCATCTTCCTCTGCCGGCTCGGGTGCTGAGCCTATGCAGCTGGGAGGTATCCGCATCTCGACTAAAGAGAGGGAACGGAGAATCACCAACCGCCTCTGTCTCTATTGCGGTTCCGCTGGTCATTTTGTCACTTCATGTCCAGTAAAAGCCAGAGCTCATCAGTAAGCGGAGGGCTACTGGTGAGCGCTACTACTCCTGTCTCTCCTTCAAGATCCTGCACTACCTTGTCGGTCCATCTACGCTGGACCGGTTCGTCAGCTTCCTGCAGTGCCTTGATAGACTCTGGGGCGGAGGGCTGTTTTATGGACGAGACCTGGGCTCGGGAACATGACATTCCTCTCAGACAGTTAAGGGAGCCCACGGCCTTGTTCGCCTTGGATGGTAGTCCTCTCCCCAGGATTCAGCGTGAGACGCTACCTTTAACCCTCACTGTCTCTGGTAATCATAGCGAAACCATTTCTTTTTTAATTTTTCGTTCACCTTTTACACCTGTTGTTTTGGGCCATCCCTGGCTAGTTTGTCATAATCCTTCTATTAATTGGTCTAGTAATTCTATCCTCTCCTGGAACGTCTCTTGTCATGTGAAATGTTTAATGTCTGCTATCCCTCCTGTTTCCTCTGTCTCTTCTTCACAGGAGGAGCCTGGTGATTTGACAGGGGTGCCGGAGGAATATCACGATCTGCGCACGGTGTTCAGTCGGTCCAGGGCCACCTCTCTTCCTCCACACCGGTCGTATGATTGTAGTATTGATCTCCTTCCGGGAACCACTCCCCCCCGGGGTAGACTATACTCTCTGTCGGCACCCGAACGTAAGGCTCTCGAAGATTATTTGTCTGTAGCTCTTGCCGCCGGTACCATAGTCCCCTCCTCCTCTCCCGCCGGAGCGGGGTTTTTTTTTTGTTAAGAAGAAGGACGGGTCCCTGCGCCCCTGCATAGATTATCGAGGGCTGAATGACATAACAGTGAAGAATCGTTATCCGCTTCCTCTTATGTCTTCAGCCTTCGAGATCCTGCAGGGAGCCAGGTTTTTCACTAAGTTGGACCTTCGTAACGCTTACCATCTCGTGCGCATCAGGGAGGGGGACGAGTGGAAGACGGCGTTTAACACTCCGTTAGGGCACTTTGAATACCGGGTTCTTCCTTTCGGCCTCGCTAACGCTCCAGCTGTCTTTCAGGCATTAGTCAATGATGTCCTGAGAGACATGCTGAACATCTTTGTTTTCGTTTACCTTGACGATATCCTGATTTTTTCACCGTCACTCCAGATTCATGTTCAGCACGTTCGACGTGTCCTCCAGCGCCTTTTAGAGAATTGTCTTTTTGTGAAGGCTGAGAAGTGCACTTTTCATGCCTCCTCCGTCACATTTCTCTGTTCTGTTATTTCCGCTGAAGGCATTAAGATGGATCCCGCTAAGGTCCAAGCTGTCATTGATTGGCCCGTCCCTAAGACACGCGTCGAGCTGCAGCGCTTTCTCGGCTTCGCGAACTTCTATCGTCGTTTCATCCGTAATTTCGGTCAGGTGGCAGCTCCTCTCACAGCCCTTACTTCTGTCAAGACGTGCTTTAAGTGGTCCGTTTCCGCCCAGGGAGCTTTTGATCTCCTCAAGAATCGTTTTACATCCGCACCTATCCTTGTTACACCTGACGTCTCTAGACAGTTCGTTGTCGAGGTTGACGCGTCAGAGGTGGGCGTGGGAGCCATTCTTTCTCAGCGCTCCCTCTCTGACGACAAGGTCCACCCTTGCGCGTATTTTTCTCATCGCCTGTCGCCGTCGGAACGTAACTATGATGTGGGAAACCGCGAACTGCTCGCCATCCGCTTAGCCCTAGGCGAATGGCGACAGTGGTTGGAGGGGGCGACCGTTCCTTTTGTCGTTTGGACTGACCATAGGAACCTTGAGTACATCCGTTCTGCCAAACGACTTAATGCACGTCAGGCGCGCTGGGCGCTGTTTTTTGCTCGTTTCGAGTTCGTGATTTCTTATCGTCCGGGCTCTAAGAACACCAAGCCTGATGCTTTATCTCGTCTCTTCAGTTCTTCAGTAGCCTCCACTGACCCCGAGGGGATTCTCCCTGAGGGGCGTGTTGTCGGGTTGACTGTCTGGGGAATTGAGAGGCAGGTAAAGCAAGCACTCACTCACACTCCGTCGCCGCGCGCTTGTCCTAGGAACCTTCTTTTCGTTCCCGTTCCTACTCGTCTGGCCGTTCTTCAGTGGGCTCACTCTGCCAAGTTAGCCGGCCACCCTGGCGTTCGGGGTACGCTTGCTTCCATTCGCCAGCGTTTTTGGTGGCCCACCCGGGAGCATGACACGCGTCGTTTTGTGGCTGCTTGTTCGGTCTGCGCGCAGACTAAGTCCGGTAACTCCCCTCCTGCCGGCCGTCTCAGGCCGCTTCCCATTCCCTCTCGACCATGGTCTCACATCGCCTTAGATTTTGTCACCGGACTGCCTTCGTCAGCGGGGAAGACTGTTATTCTTACGGTTGTCGATAGGTTCTCTAAGGCGGCTCATTTTATTCCCCTTGCTAAGCTTCCTTCTGCTAAAGAGACGGCACAAATCATCATCGAGAATGTTTTCAGAATTCATGGCCTTCCGTCAGACGTCGTTTCGGACAGAGGTCCGCAATTCACGTCTCAATTTTGGAGGGAGTTTTGCCGTTTGATTGGGGCTTCCGTCAGTCTCTCTTCCGGCTTTCACCCCCAGTCTAACGGTCAAGCAGAACGGGCCAATCAGACTATTGGTCGCATCTTACGCAGTCTTTCTTTTCGCAACCCTGCGTCTTGGTCAGAACAGCTCCCCTGGGCAGAATACGCCCACAACTCGCTTCCTTCGTCTGCGACCGGGCTGTCTCCTTTTCAGAGTAGCCTCGGGTACCAGCCTCCGCTGTTCTCATCTCAGTTCGCCGAGTCCAGCGTCCCCTCCGCTCAGGCTTTTGTCCAACGTTGTGAGCGCACCTGGAAGAGGGTCAGGTCTGCACTTTGCCGTTATAGGGCGCAGACTGTGAGAGCTGCTAATAAGCGTAGAACTAAGAGTCCTAGATATTGTCGCGGTCAGAGAGTTTGGCTCTCCACTCAGAACCTTCCCCTTAAGACAGCTTCTCGCAAGTTGACCCCGCGGTTCATTGGTCCGTTCCGTATTTCTCGGATCATTAATCCTGTCGCAGTGCGACTTCTTCTTCCGCGATATCTTCGTCGCGTCCACCCGGTCTTCCATGTCTCCTGTGTTAAGCCCGTTCTTCGCGCCCCCGCTCGTCTTCCCCCCCCCCCATCCTTGTCGAGGGCGCACCTATCTACAGGGTCCGTAAGATTTTGGACATGCGTCCTCGGGGCCGTGGTCACCAGTACCTAGTGGATTGGGAGGGGTACGGTCCTGAGGAGAGGAGTTGGGTTCCCTCTCGGGACGTGCTGGACCGTTCGCTGATCGATGATTTCCTCCGTTGCCGCCAGGTTTCCTCCTCGAGTGCGCCAGGAGGCGCTCGGTGAGTGGGGGGGTACTGTCATGTATTGTCATGTTGTGTCCTGTTCCTGTTCTTTCTCTTCACCCTGTCTCCCTCTGCTGGTCGTATTAGGTTACCTTTTCTTCCCCTCTTTCCCCCAGCTGTTCCTTGTCTTCTCTAACTACCTCGTTCACTCCTTTTCCCACCTGTTCCCTTTTTCCCTCTGATTAGGTCCCTATATCTCTCTCTGTTTCTGCTTCTGTCTTTGTCGGATTCTCGTTTGTGTTACTCATGCCTGAACCAGACTATCGTCGTGTTTGCTGCAACCTTGTCCTGTCCTGTCGGAATCTGCCTGTCCATCTGAGCCTACGTGTGTTTCGTCATTAAAGAAACTATGTTTTGTTAATTCGCTTTTGGGTCCTGATTCACGCACCTGACAATATAATTATTTCACAATTACATAACCCTCTATCCACTTAAAATCTTGGCCCAGCGCAGTCAAAATTCAGTTTTTCCAGTGTTTTGTATCATATTGTACAACAGCTGATGAAACTAACACTGTAAAAGTGTGAAAATTTGATCAGTGTTGTTATAATCGACACGGGTCCTTCTAATCAGCAGGTTTGCATGGGCGGGGGTTTCGGCATTCCATGGTGACATCACCATGCATAGATAACATGACATGCAAAGCAAGTTCCTAACGAGTTCCGGATGCCAAGCTAGAGGTCTGTGAGACGTTCACAGCGATGGGGAAAGAAGTTTTGATCAAGAGAGACCTTTAGAAAATATGAACATTTTCTCTACCTAAACACCTTGTAGTTAGTAATTTGATTATACTAGATTTAGAACTCTTATAAGTAATTTCAAGTCTTATTCATGCAGTTTTGTTGAATAGGAAATACATCATATAAAATAGCATTACTAGTTATTGTTTATGGTACTCTCATGATAGTGCCATACTTGGGGGATGATGTAGATTACATTTTAGATTTAATTTAGTTACATTTATAAAATGTCCACTGCAGCTGTTTTTATCTCAATATCAAATCATTTCTGGGTAACAATAAAATACCTTACTGTGATTGTTTTGAATTCAAATGGGCAAAAATAAACAAAAATGGCTTCTTAGCAAAGAGCAATTTCCCAAGCAAGAATTTTGCTAGGTTTGGTCTGGGAGTGTTGAGGGGAAAATTAAAAACTAGCTTTGGAACCCTCTGTCTTAACGGTCTATTAACTTATTTACCACATGGTGATGTCACCATGGAAAGGCCAAAGGTTCATCTAGTCAAAACAGGCTGAAATGTCAGGCGGTCTATTCAAACAGCTCTTACACTAAAAGGGCAGTATCCTCATTTTCACAAATTCACAGTATTATTCCAACTTCATATTGTGGAAATATGTAGAAATTTACAGGAGCAATTATGGTGCTTTGCTTAACTGCTTTGCTCAAGGGCACATCACCAGATTTTTCACTTAGTCGGCTCAGGGATTCAAACCAGCGACCTTTAAATTACTGGCCCGTAACTTTTAACCGCTAGCCTACCTGCCACCCCAGGAAACTCACTGCCAGGCTACCTGCCACCAATGTTCCCTTTAAGCTGCACAGGGACTGCCGAGCAGAAGAAATATCAGTCCGTTCACTCAGCTTTCTAGAGTTTTCCCCGATTGTTAACATTCAACGTTTCCCTTTACTGTGGGAATTGTGATCGAATCAATGCAATATTAGCCCATTTCAGTGCAACATACCGAAACGAACTATGCAAACGTAGTATGCAAAACAAACTATGCAAGAGACTGTTTTGTAGGCAGAACTCATCGGAGTAGGATTCTATTGCGTTGACTGACAGGCACGACTCAGGCCCATACTCTAGTCTACATAGACTGGTGCGCCATAACCAATCAGAGCTGCAGTAGGCCTATGTGCAAATACACCGCTGCCATACATGGATCTGTGCCATTCACTTTGAACTGCTGTTTACAGCATGAGCGGTCTTGAGTAGATGAGTTTGTTTTGAGATCAAAGCGAGAGCTGCATCAGCCACACGCACACATTTGTTCATATTCTTTGCCAGTTAGTGAGTTATTAGCCCAGTTATAGATAATTTGTAGACAGCAATGAAGGAGTGAATGCTTCCTACAAGAGCACAAAACATGTACATTTCTAGACATCTTTGAAAAGAGAGTCAGGTGAAGAGCTTTTTTTTGTCTTAAAAGGGAAGTGTTGTATTTTGAGACATGCTTGAATAAGCTCAGTAGCCAATAGGCAGAGGGTAGCATAATTTGTCTGATTCACTGTAATAATGATATGGGTATAATAATTCATTTTATTTTGTAAAGTGGTTTCTTGCATCAACCAACCATTTTCAGTTTGTAGGAAAAGTAGGTTAACGGGTTAATGTAAAGCCCTGTATGTTTTTTTCAAAAGTCTCACGGAATGTTTTTATTTAACGTGGCAAAATAACAAATTCTTATTTACAATGACGGCCTACCCCAGCCAAACCCTCCCCTAACCCGGACGACGCTGGGTCAATGATGTGCCGCCCTATGGGACTCCCGATCACGACCAAGTTGTGATACAGCCCGGGATCGAACCTGAATGATAGAACAGCTATTTCCATGTTAAAATGTTATGGGATGCATTTTTTCCATTGTTTATGATGGTTGACCATTCTGGTAGGCTTACATTATGGTCAAATAGCCACTTAAAATTGTAACTTACAGCACGTACAGCCCCAGTGTTCACAGTAAACACACAGAAGTTGCACATTGCCTGCCACCCTGGAAACTCAACTTTTTGACTGCACCGGGCACTTAAGGATCAACTGTGGACAGAGAAGAGGAAAGAGGAGTGGCGGAGAAGCAGCCGCCACTAGGCTAATTAGCATGGGCTCACTGCTCCACCAGGCTACAGTTAATTACACACCTGGTGTGGTGGCATTGGCTCTGTGTACACACACACACACACACATATATAGACATACACACACACCCCCCTCCCTGCAAGGGAAGAAAACAAATATACATCCACACACACTAAAGGCACTCCCCCACACTGGCCTATTGTGTGGACAATGCAAAGCAAGCGCATCGGTGGTCTGCCCTGAGATGGCTCCAGTGACTGCTTCATCAGCATCCCATAATTTATGTTGTGTTAATTAGGTCCCTGTGGCTGGGCCTGGCTGCTAGCGGTGACTTCATGCTCACACCAAGGGAGGTGTGGGTGTGTGTGTGACACAGAGAGAGAGAGAGAAAGAGAGAGAGAGAGAGAGCAAAAGTTAGAGGGGGAAAGAGATAAAGAGAGTAAAAAGAGAGAGAGAGAGAGGGAGAGAGAGAGAGAGAGAGAGAGAGAGAGAGAGAGCGAGAGCGAGAGAGAGAGAGAGAGAGAGAGAGAGGGAGAGAGAGAGAGAGAGAGAGAGAGAGAGAGAGAGAGAGAGAGAGAGGGAGAGAGAGAGAGAGAGAGAGAGAGAGCGAGAGAGAGAGAGAGGGAGAGAGAGAGAGAGAGCAAAAGTTAGAGGGGGAAAGAGATAAAGAGAGTAAAAAGAGAGAGAGGCTCCTTGCAGACATCAGTCGCATTAACATGCCCTCAGCATTGGCATCAAACTGAGATATAGACAAGTCATAATTAATGCTGGTGAATTATTAATGGCGCATGAGTCCTCATTGTGTGTGTATGTGTGTGCATGCATGTGTCCATACCTTCTCAGTGCTTCAGTTGTTGCAGGACAAGTCTCTTTTCACACACACACACCTTCGCTGATTAGGACGAATGACATCACCTGGAACTGGGGTATAAAGCTCAGCTGCAGCTGCCGGGGCCCCAGCTCCGCTCCACCATGGCCCTACCTGGCTCATTAGCCATAGTCAGTGTCAGAGGTCAACACTGCACCGTGGAGCCCAGTGGAGCTTGGTGGAGCAGGGGCCACAGACACACAGCTATCCCAGCAGGAGCAGCAGGACCAGGGGCTGAGTTATTAAGACACTGCCTGCTGCCAGGGGCTGGTACAGGTCAACATCACACAGGTCTGGGAGGACTGGAGGATGTCCTGGGAGAGAGAGATGTAGACACAGATTTAAACACAAGTACACACCCACACACCTCAGATGTACACACACACACAGAAGTACACACATAAACTCAGCGCTCATGAACGAACAGAGACAGACAGACAGACAGACAGACAGACAGACAGACAGACAGACAGCTAGACAGTGCACACAAAGGTAAACAGTAGCTGAAGGTATGCCTACAGTATGTGAACTCAAAAATATTATGTGTGTGGGATTCAATGCAAAATACTGACCCAGGCAAAGTTGACACATATGGTAATACATAGTCACACCAGACCAGTACACATTGTGTAAGAAATTATTATTGTGTGGTCTGTTTTATAGCCTTGATTTATAATGCAATTCCACGAGGGAATTCAGGCTTTAAGTCGAATCCAAACGGGATAGGCCACTAGAAATGTATAGAGCTGATTTTATTTATTGATACAGCAAGAAATACATTGTAACAAAACATATCCACACATTTTGCAAATGAAATTTTAGGGATTTGACCCAGTCAAAACCCGATTCAGAACCTTACTGAAAAATGTCTGATTTAGGAAATATCTAAACCAATACAGCATGAGACAAAGCCAAACATATTTGTTATGGTACTGTATTCTAGTGGCATATACAGTTGAAGTCGGAAGTTTACATACACCTTAGCCAAACACATTTAAACTCAGTTTTTCACAATTCCTGACATTTAATACTCATAAAAATTCCCTGTCTTAGGTCAGTTAGGATCACCACTTTAGTTTAAGAATGTGAAATGTCAGGATAATAGTAGAGAGAATGATTTATTTCAGCTTTTATTTCTTTCATCACATTTCCAGTGGGTCAGAAGTTTACATACATTCAATTAGTATTTTGTAGCATTGCCTTTAAATTGTTTAACTTGGATCAAACGTCTCGGGTAGCCTTCCACAGGCTTCCCACAATAATTAATTTTGGCCCATTCCTCCTGGCAGAGCTGGTGTAACTGAGTCAGGTTTGTAGGCCTCCTTGCTCGCACACACTTTTTTCAGTTCTGCCCACAAATTTTCTATGGGATTGAGGTCAGGGCTTTGTGATGGCCACTCCAATACCTTGACGTTGTTGTCCTTAAGCCATTTTGGATGTATGCTTGGGGTCATTGTCCATTTGGAAGACCCATTCGCGACCAAGCTTTAACTTCCTGACTGATTTCTTGAGATGTTGCTTCAACATATCCACGTAATTTTCCATCCTCATGAAGCCATCAATTTTGTGAAGTGCACCAGTCCCTCCTGCAGCAAAGCACCCCCACAACATGATGCTGCCACCCCCGTGCTTCACAGTTGGGATGATGTTCTTCGGCTTGTAAGCCTCCCTCCCTTTCCTCCAAACATAACGATGGTCAATATGGCCAAACAGTTCTATTTTTGTTTCATCAGACCAGAGAACCTTTCTCCAAAAAGTATGATCTTTGTCCCCAGGTGCAGTTGCAAACCGTAGTCTGGCTTTTATATGGTGGGTTTGGAGCAGTGGCTTCTTCCTTGCTGAGCAGCTTTTCAGGTTATGTCGATATAGGACTTGTTTTACTGTGAATATAGATACTTTATTACCCGTTTCCTCCAGCATCTTCACAAGGTCCTTTGCTGTTGTTCTGGGATTGATTTGCACTTTCGCACCAAAGTACGTTCATCTCTAGGAGACAGAACGCGTCTCCTTCCTGAGCGGTATGATGGCTGCGTTGTCCCATGGTGTTTATACTTGCGTACTATTGTTTGTACAGATGAATGTGGTACATTCAGGCGTTTGCAAATTGCTCCCAACCAGACTTGTGGTCTACAATTATTTATCTGAGGTCTTAGCTGATTTTTTCCCCCTATGATGGCAAGCAAAGAGGCACTGAGTTTGAAGGTAGTGTCCAGAGCATGGAGGCGCAACCAGGAGACAGGCCAGTACATCAGGAGACGTGGAGGAGGCCGTAGGAGGGCAACAACCCAGCAGCAGGACCGCTACCTCCGCCTTTGTGCAAGGAGGAGCAGGCGGAGCACTGCCAGAGCCCTGCAAAATGACCTCCAGCAGGCCACAAATGTGCCATTAGGTACCGAGATGAGATCCTCAGACCCCTTGTGAGACCATATGCTGGTGCGGTTGGCCCTGGGTTCCTCCTAATGCAAGACAATGCTAGACCTCATGTGGCTGGAGTGTGTCAGCAGTTCCTGCAAGAGGAAGGCATTGATCTGCACATCTGGGACATCATGTCTCGCTCCATCCACCAACGCCACGTTGCACCACAGACTGTCCAGGAGTTGGCGGATGCTTTAGTCCAGGTCTGGGAGGAGATCCCTCAGGAGACCATCCTCCACCTCATCAGGAGCATGCCCAGGCATTGTAGGGAGGTCATACAGGCACGTGGAGGCCACACACACTACTGAGCCTCATTTTGACTTGTTTTAAGGACATTACATCAAAGTTGGATCAGCCTGTAGTGTGTGACTCCAAATCCAGACCTCCATGGGTTGATAAATTTGATTACCATTGATAATTTTTGTGTGATTTTGTTGTCAGCACATTCAACTATGTAAAGAAAAAAGTATTTAATAAGAATATTTCATTCATTCAGATCTAGGATGTGTTATTTTAGTGTTCCCTTTATTTTTTGAGCAGTGTACATCCACAGGTACACCTCCAAATGACTCAAATTATGTCAATTAGCTTATCAGAAGCTTCGAAAGCCATGACATAATTTTCTGGAATTTTCCAAGCTGTTTAAAGGCACAGTCAACTTAGTGCATGTAAACGTCTGACCCACTGGAATTGTGATACAGTGAATGATAGGTGAAAAAAATCTGTCTGTAAACAATTATTGGAAAAATTACTTGTGTCATGTACAAAGTAGATATCCTAAACGACTTACCAAAACTATTGCTTGTTAACAAGAAATTTGTGGAGTGGTTGAAAAACTAGTTTTAATGACTCCAACCTAAGTGTGTGTAAACCTCCGACATCAACTGTAGGTCAGGGATTCTTGAAAGATGGGACAATCTTCTTAATATTAACAACATTTGAAATATATATTTTGATAGACCAAAGTACCAGCTATCACACCGTGTAAAGGAACAACCTAATTCTTAAATGTTTTCATAAAATGCAACTAACTGGATTCATGTCAACTCCCTCAAACACCGTAAAGGCATTTCATTTGTACATGTATTGTCTGACAAGGGTTTTTAAAGGCCTTGTGTAACGTCCGTCGTTAAGGGTAGACCAAGACGCAGCGTGATTTGGGTTCATCTGTCACGCCCTGGTCTAAGTATTTTGTGTTTATCTTCATGTATTGGGTCAGGCCAGGGTGTGGCATGGGGTTTTTGTATTGTGGTGTGTTTTGTCTTGGGGTTTTGGTGTGTATGTATTGGGATTGTAGCTAGTGGGGTTGTCTAGCAAAGTCTATGGCTGTCTGGAGTGGTTCTCAATCAGAGGCAGGTGTTTATCGTTGTCTCTGATTGGGAACCATATTTAGGCAGCCATATTCTTTGAGTTTGTCGTGGGTGATTGTCCTTAGTGTCCGTGTTAATGAGCACCAGAATGAGGCTGTCTCGGTTTTCGTTACGTTTATTGTTTTGTAGTTTTTGTATTGATTCGTGTTTACGTTGTGTTATTAAACATGGATCGCAATCTACACGCTGCATTTTGGTCCGACTCTCCTTCTCACCTAGAAAACCGTGACAGAATCATATTTTATTAAAATGTGAACCAGCAAAAAAAACAAAAACATTACGAAGAACGAAAAGCTTCTTCGTGCAAAATACATGCAAACAAACAAAGACAAGATGCCACAACAGAAGGTGGGAAAAAGGGCTGCCTAAGTATGATCCCCAATCAGAGACAACGATAGACAGCTGCCTCTGATTGGGAATCATACTGGGCCAACAAAGAAAAAGAAAACATAGATATACATAATCACACCCTGACCTAATCAAAATATAGAGAATAAACAGGGATCTCTAAGGTCAGGGCATGACACCTTGACTGTTCAATTCTAACATTAGATTATTCAAATATGTGATACAAATCTCCAAATGTATTTTGGTTTTATTTTGTATATTTTAATAAATGCTCCAGGGCTAATTTCATTAGCATTTTGGCATGTTTTTCTAGGTTCAGAACATAAAAGAACATGTATAAAGCAAACATGATCCCTTAGATATAGAACAGTAAATACTTCAATGGTTTAAGCATTTGTTGCAGAACAGGGAAAGTTTTTTTTCTGAATATAAACAAAGAAAATCGATCTTCAGGGGGTTAGTTGACAAGCCACTGATTGAGTTGACGACAAATACTCAAAACACAAATATTTTTGCCTCTAAAGATAAAACATTAATAAAAACATGACCATTCTATCAGGAAATGAATAATTTTGAAAATATTTGGACAATTCCAAAATAAATTATTTCCCTTATAAAATTCCCCTAAATGTATTTTTAAGCTAAAATAAGGCAACAAAATAAATATTTTTTTAAACTATAAAAATAACGTTTCCCTGCCGGACAAGGATTGTCCCGACATTTAAGAACTAGGATATAAAAAAGGTAGAGTCCATTATTTATGTATCTGTGGTGTTGAAGGAATAAATAAGCCTTTTTAACACACACACACACACACACACGCACACGCACAAACACACACACGCACAAACACACACACACACACACACATATATACACACACACACACACACACACTCACACACACACACACACACACACACACACACACACACACACACACACACACACACACACACACACACACACACACACACACACACACACACACACACACCACAGAGGTACTCACTGACAAGTAGCATGTTGCTCTCTCTTCTTTTTACCCATACATACAGAAAGCAATAATATCTCCCCTGGACATTTAAATTGCTAATCACAGCATAGCTTTAACATCACACAGACAATAAATGATTTAGACGTATGTCCAGCCTGTATAATTACAGATGTATTTTTCTCAGTCTGTCCAACATTGAAAATGTATCACGGTAATCCAGTGATGTTTAAACCAGATGAAATGGTAATTACAGTGCTCATTATTTAAACCCAGATCAAGGACAGGGGAACCTGAGGGGGGGAAGTGGATACCCTGGGTGGCTGTAGTATGGGGGTGGTGTGAGGGGTGTTACTTGGATGGCTGTAGGATGGGTGTGTGAGGGGTGAGACGAGGGAGAGGGGTGAGGCACTCAGTGTAAATGGGCCAAAGCCCCTATGAACCCCCAACCTCCATAAACACATACCTGTACAGATGCCACCCCCCCCCCCCACACACACACACACACACCCACACACAGTCTTTCTGAGGAACATAATGACACAGCTGGAGTTGAACAGAACTCAATGCCACAGTCACAACCATGTTTATGGTGCATTATTTGGCTACTTGCCAACCCGTTGGAGATGTTTTTCTCTGCTCTTGTTGCATCAGAATGACACGAATCAAAAAATAAAAGGCAAGTTTGTCTACACTCTGACTCTGTGTTATGGCTGGCAGTTAGAGAAGGGGACATGAGGGAGGTTATGTCCTTATGTTTGTCTACACTCTGACTCTGTGTTATGGCTGGCAGTTAGAGAAGGGGACATGAGGGAGGTTATGTCCTTAAGTTTGTCTACACTCTGACTCTGTGTTATGGCTGGCAGTTAGAGAAGGGGACATGAGGGAGGTTATGTCCTTAAGCTTGTCTACACTCTGACTCTGTGTTATGGCTGGCAGTTAGAGAAGGGGACATGAGGGAGGTTATGTCCTTAAGTTTGTCTACACTCTGACTCTATGTTATGGCTGGCAGTTAGAGAAGGGGACATGAGGGAGGTTATGTCCTTAAGTTTGTCTACACTCTGACTCTATGTTATGGCTGGCAGTTAGAGAAGGGGACATGAGGGAGGTTATGTCCTTAAGTTTGTCTACACTCTGACTCTATGTTATGGCTGGCAGTTAGAGAACGGGACATGAGGGAGGGTATGTCCTTAAGTTTGTCTACACTCTGACTCTGTGTTATGGCTGGCAGTTAGAGAATGGGACACGAGGGAGGTTATGTCCTTAAGTTTAAAGATGAAAGGCTCACGGAGAAGGACGACAGAGAGACCTTAATGTGTGGAGAGGGTTTGTCTGAGACTGGACTCCTGGGTGAGTTTTTCTGGGTTGTGATGGTGTGGAGAGAGGAGGGTGGGTGGAATGGTTATTGTCTGGTTGAATGCCGAGCTTTGGACACACGGGCCAAAAGGAGGGCGGCCCGGCGTCTCAGCATGCCCAGCCTCCCAGCCAGACAGCCAGCCCATCCCAGCGGCAGCGAGGCACAGAAAAACCACTGTAGCAAAAACAAGCCTCAAGATGTTGGAAAGAAAAAAAAAAGAAAAACTACTTTATCCACAAAATCAACAAGGAGAATGTCAATGTTTGGTCTCAGGGAGAGAGAGACACGTTTAAATATACATTTATTCAGACCGGGCTGAGATCAAACAGCAACATTGATCGGCTCTTCCCTCAACCCCCCCTCCCCTCTTTTCCTCCCTCCCTTCCTCTTTTTCCCTCTTCTCTGTGAGTATCGACTTTCTGCATGGGCCATCACCATGCCGATTCTGGCCCGCTGTCACCTGCCTCTCTTAGGGGCAGAGCCTGGATTATTATGGGATAGAGTTCATCTGATGGCCTTGTGTTGGGAGTGGAGGCTAAGAACACACACACACACACAAACACCCACCCACACACGTATACAACCACCCACCCACACACACACCTCTCTACGGGGCCCTCTTGTCTTACCAGCAGGGACAAATTGAGTTCCCTCGACCCAGTCCGAACACAAAACAAGTTTCTAATCAAGACAAGGACTGGCCAACGGATTCCTGCCAAACCCCAAGCTACATTTCCCCAGGCCCCTCATAGCCCCTCTCTGCATCGACCCAATGGGAAATCAGATTAACTCACTCCAGCCTATCAAGTGTAATTAGTCCATTCTCCGATATTGCTTAATTGCAAGGCCCGGCCTTTTTACAAAATGGGCTTGTCAGAACCCTTCCGAGGTGATAAAATATTTACAAGGGTATTTAAAAGGTAGGACGCAGCCCTAAATTAAAAGTGGCATCCTGTCTCCTGGTAAGGAATAACAGACTGATTGTGGAGTTAGAATGGTGACCGAGCCAGACAACCTGATGATGATGGTCATGAACAGGCTTCTACTCTCCAGACCACAACCAGTCAAATGGGCCGGGTCATATTTAAAAAGCGGGAAACGGTTGAATATGATTGGATGAACCACTTGTCAGTTATTGTTTTTGACGAATCACCTCCAGACCACAACCAAACGCCACAGTCAAACGAGGTGGATCATGATGTTCAATAAGCGGGAGATAGTTGAATATGATTGGATAAGCCACTTGTCAATTATTTGTTCTGACCAATCAGAATAATACAATGCTTGGTCAACGCTTGGACAACGCATCTCCAAAATAAGCCATAATGGACAATACTGCATAGGTGAGCATTTAATCATTCATCAATGAGTGAAGGGTGTCATTAGGACTTGAGGGGGGAGCGAGTTGTGCTGCAGTGCAGTTTCTGAAGCAACATCTCGTTGAGTGGAGAGAGCTAGAATGGGCATAGGAAGTAGATCGATAAGACCTGAGGCAGATGCAGAGGGAGTGATGGGTACTCCATGCAGCATCACACACACAGTGGTATATTACATTAGGAAGGCCAGCTCATGACGAAACACAGAGAAAATAATAACAAACAAAAAAACAAGAAGACCATTTTTTGTTTGGAGGGTATAGCTGTGAATCCCTAAGTTTGTTCAACTTGGTCTGTGTATTTCAGATAGACACAGGTGGGCTGTATCTAACAGAGAGAAAGGCAGCCCCCATCTAGATCAGTAGTGACTGAGATGGAGTTAACCTGTGCTCTCTAGGTAGTTACAGAACACTAGTTGTCTCATTTGAAAGCAGATCTCGGCTCTAAACAAGGGTCCAAATCAAATCAAATCAAATTTTATTTGTCACGTGCGCTGTGTACAACCGTGAAATGCTTACTTACTTAAGCCCTTAACCAACAACACAGTTCAAGAAATTGAGTTAAGAAAAAATGTACTAAATAAACTAAAGTAAAAAAATGCTTTTTAAAAAGGTAACACAATAAGGAGGCTATATACAGGGGGTACCGGTACTGAGTTAATGTTCGGGGGAACAGGTTAGTCAAGTAGCAGCAGTGTAAAAACAAAGGGGGGTTAATGTAAATAGTCTGGGTGGCCATTTGATGAATTGTTCAGCAGTCTTATGGGTTGGGGGTAGAAGCTGTTAAGGAACCTTTTGGACCTAGACTTGGCGTTTTGGTACCGCTTGCCGTGCGGTAGCAGAGAGAACAGTCTATGACTTGGTTGACTGGCCAATACACTACAATTCTGCCTCACTATCAATTACAGATTTGACTCTTGTATTGAATCAATTTGTTCAATTGAAATGTAAGTTTATTAATCACCATCATCCCTGTGATGGCAGATGATTCATCTGGATACTGTAGATCACCGTTTCCCAAACGATTCATCAAGATCAGCGTTTCCCAAACGATTCATCTGGATACTGTATGCCAAACCTGTCAGCAGTGACTGATATGAATGTATCTGAATAGATCCATATTCACATGTTGCCTCCACATGTCAACCAACTAATTGATTATGACAATATTTTCTGAATGAATTGCTTTGACATTAACATGTTTCATTATAACAGATGAACTCTGTGTCAATAATAATAATATGTTATTTAGCAGAGGCTTTTATCCAAAGCAACTTACAGTCATGCGTGCATACAATTTAAGTATGGGTGGTCCCGGGAATCAAACTCACAACCCTGGCATTGCAAGCACCATGCACTACCAACTGAGCCACACATGACCACTATATTTGGAGTGAACATGTTTGGTTTGATACAGACCAAGAAGGAGAATCTAGTGCAGAGAGAGCAGTAATCTAATTGGAGCTAAAGCTCCTCTTGTGGTCAGCCCAGACTAAGAACATCCACTGTATGTCCTCTCTGCTTCCCTCCAGTCCAGTTCAGTCCATCAGCCAGGACAGATCCACCTCTGACCCATCTGCCCTGTGGTTGGTGGGGCTGGTGATAGTCTAGATGTAGGTGACTGGTGGGTGGCCCAGTGGGACCCACTGTCCCTACGAGGGTGCCCCGCCACGGGTCACCTGGCGCCGTCTCTATTCCTCGTTATTTATCCCTGTCGGACAGTCCATTCCTCTTCCTGTCATCTCTCTCTCCTTCCTCATCCCCCATTCCCTCTCTTCCTCTCCGCTCAGCTGTGTCTGGCACTCGTCCTCCACTCTCCGCTCCCTGGAACTACAGCCAAGTGCCAGCTCCCTGGGCCAATGCCTGCTGAGTCCACCCCTCCACGCCGCCCCCATCCAGCCCCCAACAGCCCCCCTCCGGTAGCCCCATTACGCCCATCCCCCGCCCCGTAGGGTCATGTGACCACCTAATGATGGTGATGGCAGATCCAGAGCTGTGTGCTCTCGATGTATAAAGTTTAGTCCAGTAGTCTAGTGAGTTCCTCCGGCCCAGCCGGGGGTGGGGGGGATGGGTTGCGGTCTCCTCTCCGTGGCCCAGCAGTGGAGGTAATTATTTCCCCGGGTTGGTTGGGTCTGGGACTTGTCTCCTTGCCCCCGCCAGCTCCCTCAGGAGTGTCCAGGACGCGGCCCTCTTTTATTTCTTTCATTAGGAAAGTAGCAGCTAACGGAGGCAAGAGGCAGGAGGCAGCCGGACAGAGTGAAGGCCCCTCTTTTGGCCGGTGATAAATTGGTTCGCCTTGCAGGCTGGAGGTAGGTGGAGGGAGGGAGGGAGGGGGGTAGAATGACACGCAGAGGACATGAAGGGGGGAAGAACACAAAGAAGAAGAAGAAGTCACAAACAACATTAAAGGAGGTGAGGGAATCGGCAGCAGATAAAAAATATCTAGTTCAAAGAGAGAGCAAAGAGAGAGACAGGAGAAGTACACTTCCAGCTGCAGTCTCTGTCCATTCTGGCTCCTTAAATAACAACCCTATTCTGGGGTTGTATTAGCAAGAGACCACTGGTCTGCACATCAAGGACAGGCCCCAAAGTGCGAACAAGTGGTAGGCATTAACATGAATTGAAAGTCTGGTAATGACAGGAAAATAATTGGCATCATCTTCACTAGAGTTCCGGTTAAGGTGGAGGAATCCTCCAAAGCCATTTTCGGCGGTTTTGTACCTTGCAATTACTTTGCAGCGCTCACAGGCAGTTTAAAGTGACACAGCAGTGTAAAAAAAAGTGGGGAAGAAACGAGGGAGCGAAAAAGTGTAATTAGCGAAAGGGTTTCATGTGAGCAGCTCTTTGATTTATAATTCAGTAGCGCAGCGCTCCTGCTAACCCAAGGCTAATGCTCTACTGAATTAGCTAGACCTGCATGCGACTGGGAGAGGAGAGGGGCCAGCCAACCCAACATGGTGGGTAATTTGTGCTCTGTTTAAGGTGGGTTTAAAGAGGGCGAGAGACGTGAGGTCCATACCTGGCCCTGTCTCTCTCAACCATCCACCTGGCAGGCATCAGGCATCAGATCACAGGAAGAGGCGGAACATAGTAGAGGAGGGTCAGGGAGGTATGGATGATGGGAAGAAAGAAGGGTCTCTCTCTCTGATATCTAGCCAGATGAAAGGGATGAAGGGATAGGTTGGTAGGGACTGAGAGACCCCCCATCCCTCAAACTACAGGAAGGAAGAGGACCTCATATGAGGACTTCATAGGAGGACTGTAGTGACAACACTAATAGTTATTGTAATCTACTGCACACACAGTAGGCTCTTTATGTGACCTTTCATCTGACACTGCGTCTGTGTCATAAGAAAAAGTCGGACCAAGACGAGACCAAAAATATGTAGTGTAGCTACCATTTAGAATAGTAGACATACAGAATCGTTTCTAATCAGATAGCTGCTTTGATGATGCTGCAGTGCTCTCTGTTCTCTGCTATAGTAGCCTGGTTTCTACTCGACAGTTAGGCTTTTTCCTCCTCAGTCTGTCTCCCCCTGGGTTCAATGATTCCCCCCTGATCATCTTCTTCTCTGACGCACTTATAAAGCTAATGTGCTGACTTTAGGTTTTCAACCCGCCGTGATCCCCCACAATCCCCTCTGTTCCCTCCGTTCCCCCGTTCACATTCCCGAGCGAGGATCCGCTGCCGCGGCGCCGCCTTTGATCGCATACAGGCAGTCCCCGGTTAACGGTTTAAAACGTCTCAATTCCTTGACGATGTTGGGCCTCGGCGGTTCAGTTAAAGAGCGTTTCCCCATCACCGCACCCCTGTCCAAATTCACAGCTCTTAAACGAAGAGGAACCCCTTTCTACGAGTTTCCCATCACCAGCACTGCTTTCAAGTTTCAAGTGCCCCTCGATAGTGTGCCGTAGATGTAAGCCCTAGATTTTGTCTCGCCCATCTTTGTCAAGCCCGTTTGCCAAATACTCAAAAGGGCCAATAAGCTAGGTCTTCATCGTTGCTCTCCAAGTAATCCTCAGCTCTGACTCTCTCTCAGAAATCAATGTAAAGGTTGAGAGGAGGTTAACTTGCAATTATTCACTCATTGGGGTTGGAAAGTAGTAAAATTTAAGGGATCACCCTTTTTTGTTAGTATGGGCATTGGTCTACATGATGCAATTAACTGCCCACATCATTCAACATTGTACATTTGGTAACAACAGTGTGTCAATATGTGACCCGTTTCAAGAAGCTAGGTGTATGTCACGTCACTTCACAGGAGAGGCATTTGAACATATACACTACCGGTAAAATGTTTTAGAACACCTACTCATTCAAGGTTTTTTCTTTATTTGTACTATTTTCTACATTGTAGAATAATAGTGAAGACGTCAACACTATGAAATAACCCATAGAGAATCATGTAGTAACCAAAAAAGTGTTAAACAAATCAAAATGCATTTTATATTTGTTTTTCTTCAAATAGCCACCCTTTTCCTTGATGACAGCTTTGCACACTCTTGGCATTCTCTCAACCAGCTTCACATGGAATGCTTTTCCAACTGTCTTGAAGGAGTTCCCACATATGCTGAGCACTTGTTGGCTGATTTTCCTTCACTATGTGGTCCGACTCATCCCAAACCATCTCAATTTGGTTGAGGTTGGAGGATTGTGGGCACTCCATCACTCTCCTTCTTGGTAAAAAAAGCCCTTACACAGCCTGGAGATGTGTTGGGTCATTGTCCTGTTGAAAACAAATGATAGTTCCAAGTCCAAGCCAGATGGGGTGGCGTATCACTGCAGAATGCTGTGGTAGCCATCCTGGTCAAGTGTGCCTTGAATTCTAAATAAATCACAGACAGTGTCACCAGCAAAGCACCTCCACACCATAACACCTCCTCCTCCATGCTTTACGGTGGGTAATATACATGCGGAGATCATCCTTTCACCCACACCGCGTCTCACAAAGACATGGAGGTTGGAACCAAAAATCGCAAATTTGGACTCCAGACCAAAGGACAAATTTCCACCGGTCTAATTTCCATTGCTCGTGTTTCTTGGCCCAAGCAAGTCTCTTCTTATTATTGGTGATTCATACAATCTGATTCACACAATCTGCTCTGAACAGTTGATGTTGAGATGTGTCTGTTACTTGAACTCTGTGAAGCATTTATTTGGGCTGCAATTTCTGAGGCTGGTGACTCTAATGAACTGATCCTCTGCAGCAGAGTCTTCCATTCATGTGGCGGTCCTCATGAGAGCCAGTTTCATCATAGCACTTGATGGTTTTTGCAACTACATTTGAAGAAACTCAACATTCTCAACATTTTCTGTATTGACTGAGCTTCATGTCTTAAAGTAATGATGGACTGTCGTTTATCTTTGCTTATTTGAGCTGTTCTTGCCATAATATATGCTTGGTCTTTTACCAAATAGGGCTATCTTCTGAATACCCCCCAACCTTGACACAACACAACTGATTGGCTCAAACGCATTAAGAAGGAAAGAAAGTGCACAAATTAACTTTTAAGAAGGCACACCTTTTAATTGAAATGCATTCCAGGTGACTACCTCATGAAGTTGGTTGAGAGAATGCCAAGAGTGTGCAAAGCTGTCATCGAGGCAAAGGGTGGCTACTTGAAGAATCTCAAATATAAAATATATTTTGATTTGATTTGTTTAAAACATTTTTGGTTACTACATCATTCCATATGTGTTATTTCATAGTTTTAATGTCTTAACTATTATTCCACAATGTAGAAAATCAAGAAAAACCCTTGAATGAGTAGGTGTTCTTAAACTTTTGACTGGTAATGTACGTAAAACCTTTTTTTTTTATCAAAATGTGTTTTTTGGTAGAAATGCCACAGGACGACACAGGACATCTTACTTATTTAAAGGGGTTCATCCATGTATACGGTAAGTCTAGCTACATTTTCAGATATTATGCATTTCTAAATTTTGTCAGAAAGTCATTTTCATTGCTAGCTTGTTGGCTTGTTGGCTTGCTAGCTAATGATACGTGTATGATCTGTGTAGTAATTGTATTTGTATCTCAGAAATATATTTGCATTGCTAGTTATAGCCTAATGTTAGCTAGCTAGCTAACACTGAACCTCATCAGTTAGCTTTAGCTACCTGCAGATTCATACCACAGCATTTCATGTATGGTGGCTAGCTATGACAATCCATTTGTATTACTAGTAGTACTATATGGTTTGGGATTTTGGTTCATTGCTAGCTAGCTACATGTCTGAACAAAAGTCTACACTTCTCCAGATGATTATTGGCCCATGAATTTAGACAAGTGTGTCTGGGTGAGCATCATCTAATAATGATAAAATATTTCTACAATATTTTTATCCAGACACTTCCTGTTTTTGATATTGCTACTATGCAAGTAACCATTTCACTGTACTGTTTACACCTTCTGTATCCTGTGCATGTGACAAATAAACTTAGATTTGATTTGATATAGTGTGTGTTTACCAGATACGGTAATGTGAAGAACAACATGACCTATACCAAAGATAGATTAGGATATAGGCCAAGGACTGTATAAAGTTACCTGGAGTTTTTCATTATCGTAGGCTACTACTGTCACCACTTTTAGTCTTGGGTTATTTACTACACTACTTTACTCACTCTGTTTAGCACATGGCCTCACATGTGACTCCTTAAAGAGATGGGTGGAGCTAAGGCTTAAGAGGGTGTGAACAATGCTGAATAGGTGTAGACAAAGAAGAGCTCTCCAGTAGGTGTACCAAAACATTCAAGGGCCATTTTCTGTGTGGTTACAAGCTTATCAACATTCAATGCAGAATTACTTTCCCATTGTTCCTCAACTTCAGTGTAAGATATATAATTGTGTAGCTCTGAATCTCTATATTTATCCAATGTAAAAAACACTATTTTAAATTTTGCAACACAAGACTGAATAGAAGTGGTCGGTCAGATATATCCATAAACATGTGTAAACCTACCTCATGCACCACTGGGGTAAAAGTTCAGTAGTTTAGCTGTTGTCCTAAACTCTTATTCTTCATGACAGAGGTGCTACTATCTAAATGTATCCTGGTCCATCTATCACGGTTTAACTACTCTTCCACAGAGATGTGGCCATAGAGGTCTGCTGTGTGTGTGTCTGTGTGTGTGTGTGTAAAAGTAGGCTAGCTCTGGGACGGCGCGGGAACTGCCAGGAAACCTTGGCTAATGTCAACCTGATCGAGGCTCAACCCAGTGGGGTGGGATGTTCCACTATAACCCTCGGCACCGGATCTAGCACCATAATTAATATGTTGTTGTATCAAAGTTGAAGCGTTTGCCTCCAAAATGTCCCGTGCACCGCTCCCCTTATTGAAGACCTGACCTCCAAGCAGCTGAAGGTTGCTCCGGAACTTGGCTCGCCCCTGAGCGAAAACATCTGCTCCCCTCGCAGGGTGGACCAGCGCGGCGGACCCTGCGTCTCAGCTGGCTCCTCTAGCCCAGCAAGAGAGCCCTTCTCCTGTCCTCGCTCGCTGACCCCCGCATTTATAACCCCGCCAGCAGCCCCACACATGCCCCCTAGACCCAAGCCCCCGGCACAGCTCTGGCCTGTTCCATCACCTTACTCCTCCTCTGCCAACGCCAGCCCGCGTGTCAGTGTGGTCACTCCACCACTGAGAGGACTGATCCTGTCTTGTCATCCCCCATCGCAGCCTGTCGAGAGTAGAGGTGGGAGGGATGGAGGGAGGGAAGAAGGGAGGGAGGAGGAGGCATCTGTGGCGCTCCCACTAACCGGCGACTGTTGGAACGCTGACAGAAGCATCTGTCATCCCCTGCCTTCACACACTCACCTGCTGTCCGAGGGCCTGACTCTCATTCCCTCTCTCTCGCTTTCTCGTCCCTCCCTCTCTCCCTTTCTCGTCCACCCCTCTCTCTCTCTTTCTTGCTGCAGAGCTGATAGGAAGCTCTCTTACGCCTCCTCCAGAAAAACTCTGCCATCTCTCGTTCTTGTTTAATCTGGAAAAGGTACATTCATTTTTGGACTTGGGGGTTAAAAACACAAATGCCGTCACTATCCATTTACAAAGTAATTCTACTTCAGATTAGTCACCACCAGACATCCAGTGTTTCAACAATAGCCATTTTGTATTACTGCTAATACACGACCTGTGCCACTCGGTACCAAATATTGTTTCAGACATTTAATTAAATCCATTATTTTGGACAACATCTCACCTATAGTATTGAAAACACTATTCAAAATACCTACTCAATCATATGAAGTTTGATTGGTTCTTTTACTTTCATACTAGGTCATTTAATAGAGTTCCATAGTTCATCACCAGGTCGAGTAACACTTCATAAACAAATAATATGCCCCCTGATCATGGCTGTGGTGTTAATGAAGATACTGACCTGCATGGCAATTACTTTATCATTCACCAATGGCACCCCTGCCCACCCCCCAACGAGCTGAAGAGTTGCCAGCCGCGGCGAGGGGAAGGATGCCAATCCACGGGCACGACACACACACACACACTCAAGGACACCATCGTTCACTAAACTCTGGCAAGGTGCCCTTCAGAAGAAGCCACACAGTCCAGGCATGGAGTACCCTAAATCCTACATACTCAGTCCTGGAATACCTTAAACCCTACACACATGTTTAGTGTACCCTAAACCCTACACACACAGGCCTGGAGTACCCTACACACTACATACACTGGCAAGGAGTACCCTAAACCCTACATACACAGGCCTGGAGTACCGTAAACCCTACACACATGTCTGGTGTACCCTAAACTCTACACACACAGGCCTGGAGTACCCTACACACTACATACACAGGCAAGGAGTACCCTAAACCCTACACACTACATACACAGGCCTGGAGTACCGTAAACCCTACACACTACATACACAGGCCTGGAGTACCCTAAACCCTACACACTACATACACAGGCCTGGAGTACCCTAAACCCTACACACTACACACACAGGCCTGGAGTACCCTAAACCCTACACACTACATACACAGGCCCGGAGTACCCTAAACCCTACACACTACATACACAGGCCTGGAGTACCCTAAACCCTACACACTGCATACACAGGCCTGGAGTACCCTAAACCTTGCACACCTTGTCCTAAAATATGCCAAAACCTGAACAGGTTTAAGGGTGTGTTATTATGTTAATGGTGTGTTATTATGTTAAGGGTGTGTTATTATGTTAATGGCATGTTATTATGTTAATGGTATGTTATTATGTTAAGGGTTTGTTATTATGTTAAGGGTGTGTTATTATGTTAAGGGTGTGTTATTATGTTAAGGGTATGTTATTATGTTAAGGGTGTGTTATTATGTTAAGGGTGTGTTATTATGTTAAGGGTGTGTTATCATGTTAAGGGTGTGTTATCATGTTAAGGGTATGTTATTATGTTAAGGGTATGTTATTATGTTAAGGGTGTGTTATCATGTTAAGGGTATGTTATTATGTTAAGGGTATGTTATTATGTTAAGGGTATGTTATTATGTTAAGGGTATGTTATTATGTTAAGGGTGTGTTATTATGTTAAGGGTGTGTTATTATGTTATGGGTGTGTTATCATGTTAAGGGTGGGTTATTATGTTAAGTGTGTGTTATTATGTTATGGGTGTGTTATTATGTTAAGGGTATGTTATTATGTTAAGGGTGTGTTATTATGTTAAGGGTGTGTTATTATGTTATGGGTGTGTTATTATGTTATGGGTGTGTTATTATGTTAAGGGTGTGTTATTATGTTAAGGGTGTGTTATTATGTTAAGGGTGTGTTATTATGTTATGGGTGTGTTATTATGTTAAGGGTGTGTTATTATGTTAAGGGTGTGTTATTATGTTAAGGGTATGTTATTATGTTAAGGGTATGTTATTATGTTAAGGTTATGTTATTATGTTAAGGGTGTGTTATTATGTTAAGGGTGTGTTATTATGTTAAGGGTATGTTATTATGTTAATGGTATGCTATTATGTTAAGGGTATGTTATTATGTTAATGGTATGATATTATGTTAAGGGTATGTTATTATGTTAATGGTATGTTATTATGTTACGGGTATGTTATTATGTTATGGGTGTGTTATTATGTTATGGGTGTGTTATTATGTTAAGGGTGTGTTATCATGTTAAGGGTGTGTTATCATGTTAAGGGTGTGTTATAATGTTAAGGGTATGCTATTATTTTAATGGTATGTTATTATGTTAATGGTATGTTATTATGTTAATGGTATGTTATTATGTTAAGGGTATATTAGAATCACCTTTATTCGCCAAGTAAATGTACACACTCTGAATGTTACTAGGTGATATGGAGCATCAGCAGTGAGAATAGCAGGACATCATGGGGCTCCAGAGAGAAAGAGGGATGGAACGTGGTGCCAACACCTCGTCTGCCAGGGTGAAGGGTAGATAGACACACTACCACCGTCCATCCCTCCCTCCCTCTCTCCATCCGTCCATCCCCCTCCTTCCTTCCTTCCTTCCCTACCTACCTCCATCCCCACTAGGCCTGGTGTCTGAACCCCACTGAGCTGGCTCAGGTCCAACACCAAGGTCTCTCACCCTACAGGCTGGGCAGGGGTCCTCCTCCTCCTCCTGGTTGCTCTTCAGTGCTATTCCTGGGGCCTGCCCGACCTGCTTTGCTCCTCTCTCTCTCCTCCCCAATCCCCCTCTCTGGGGTGACGGGCCTGTCCTTCACATTCATCAGTATCTCCTTTACTCCTATTGTCTTCCTCACGCACATACGCACACACACACAACTGTTCTGTCCTGTGTTTGGTGGTCACACACACCTAGGTCACCTTCATTCAGTCCTTCCTGATGTGTTCATTCAACAGTAGAAAGGTTCAAGTAGTCGTGACAGTTTTGGTGGTGTCAGAGGAAGCAGTCGCAGGCCTAGTATTATTGATGGGATGTCATTGCTGCACAGAGATTCACCTTTCTAGACGAGACCTCTGATAATTCCAACTCAGTGATGTAGTGGAAGATAAACTCAAACTAAAACCTTTTTAATTGTGTGAATAGGGTCTATCTACCCTTTTTACCACTACATCCCTGCACTACAACATACACATAACCAAACATGTATGTTCCTGAATGAATGAGACATTAAGAAGATGCAAAAGAGAATGTAACTAAATACACTGCTCAAAAAAATAAAGGGAACATTAAAATAACACATCCTAGATCTGAATGAATGAAATATTCTTATTAAATACTTTTTTCTTTACATAGTTGAATGTGCTGACAACAAAATCACACAAAAATGATAAATTGAAATCAAATGTATCAACCCATGGAGGTCTGGATTTTGAGTCACACTCAAAATTAAAGTGGAAAACCACACTACAGGCTGATCCAACTTTGATGTAATGTCCTTAAAACAAGTCAAAATGAGGCTCAGTAGTGTGTGTGGCCTCCACGTGCCTGTATGACCTCCATACAACGCCTGGGCATGCTCCTGATGAGGTGGCGGATGGTCTCCTGAGGGATCTCCTCCCAGACCTGGACTAAAGCATCCGCCAACTCCTGAACAGTCTGTGGTGCAACGTGGCGTTGGTGGATGGAGCGAGACATGATGTCCCAGATGTGCTCAATTGGATTCAGGTCTGGGGAACGGGCGGGCCAGTCCATAGCATCAATGCCTTCCTCTTGCAGGAACTGCTGACACACTCCAGCCACATGAGGTCTAGCATGGTCTTGCATTAGGAGGAACCCAGGGCCAACCGCACCAGCATATGGTCTCACAAGGGGTCTGAGGATCTCATCTCGGTACCTAATGACAGTCAGGCTACCTCTGGCGAGCACATGGAGGGCTGTGCCGCCCACCAAAGAAATGCCACCCCACACCATGACTGACCCACCGCCAAACCGGTCATGCTGGAGGATGTTGCAGGCAGCAGAACGTTCTCCACGGCGTCTCCAGACTGTCACGTCTGTCACATGTGCTCAGTGTGAACCTGCTTTCATCTGTGAAGAGCACAGTGCGCCAGTAGCGAATTTGCCAATCTTGGTGTTCTCTGGCAAATGCCAAACGTCCTGCACGGTGTTGGGCTGTAAGCACAACCCCCACCTGTGGATGTCGGGCACTCATACCACCCTCATGGAGTCTGTTCCTGACCGTTTGAGCAGACACATGCACATTTGTGGCCTGCTGGAGGTCATTTTGCAGGGCTCTGGCAGTGCTCCTCCTTGCACAAAGGCGGAGGTAGCGGTCCTGCTGCTGGGTTGTTGCCCTCCTACGGCCTCCTCCACATCTCCTTATGTCCTGGTCTGTCTCCTGGTAGCGCCTCCATGCTCTGGACACTACGCTGACAGACACAGCAAACCTTCTTGCCACAGCTCGCATTGATGTGCCATCCTGGATGAGCTGCACTACCTGAGCCACTTGTGTGGGTTGTAGACTACGTCTCATGCTACCACTAGAGTGAAAGCACCGCCAGCATTCAAAAGTGACCAAAACATCAGCCAGGAAGCATAGGAACTGAGAAGTGGTCTGTGGTCACCACCTGCATAACCACTCCTTTATTGGGGGTGTCTTGCTAATTGCCTATAATTTCCACCTGTTGTCTATTCCATTTGCACAACAGCATGTGACATTTATTGTCAATCAGTGTTGCTTCCTAAGTGGACAGTTTGATTTCACAGAAGTGTGATTGACTTGGAGTTACATTGTGTTATTTAAGTGTTCCTTTTATTTTTTTGAGCAGTGTACTATAATACAATGAAAGAGAAGTGAGGGAACAATACTCAGTTCCTGTAGTGGTATGTTAGTAGGGCTAAGTACAGATCTTCACCACTGGAGGGCAATGAATCGCAAGCAGTAAGGAATGTGATTTCCTGTACTGGTGCAAGACTAGAATACTCCACTACATGTCAGCATTCTGTAAGATATGAAGACAGCTATAATGACCACGTCGACATACAAAGTAGCCAACAATTTCAATATTAAGTTATTTCACGCAAGAGTCGGCTAACGCTTTAAAAAAATGCTCTTACCTGCAAATGAGTGATATGCATTAGTATGTGATAACATAGTCGAATTTTGGAGTATTAGACAAACTCATATTTCAGTTTGAGGCAACTTGAGAAAAACGGAAAGTATAGTTCCTCAAGTCAACTGTACTAGCTGTCAAAATGATCACATGTGGACTTGGTCAACCATAATAACAGAATGCAGCATCAGTACCAAGGAAATGTACTTGCGCAGTTCTCCTAAACTTGCATCTTATAAGAGGGGTGTACCTCATCCACTTGAATTGTCTTGCATTGATTACATCTACAAATACAACCATGTGCACACCAGAAGCACAAATAACGTCACTTCAATTACTTTCTTCACGTAAAAAGACCAAGATACACATTGCAAAGACTATCATTTTTGTGTTTAGGATTTTAGCTCACCCTATTTTAGAGCTATTATGGTAAAATCCATTACCGTGTTGCGCGGGAGCAGGACAAGTTGTGTAGGCTGCTTAGCTAGCTACGAATATAGTACTACTTTGGTAAGCATTTTTCATTTTCTTCTAGGTAACACCATTCAGAATGTTTGTGAATATGATACTAACATACACATACTAGTATTCCTTTCTTAACGATATGTATTAGTTCGTTTTGAACTGAGGTCAAAGCTAGAAAGACAGCCCGCATGTTCATGTTGTCACCGGAAAATACTAGAATGTCGCGAAAAGGAAACATTGTATCTAAACACTAGGTAGCTAGATTTTGACAAGCACGAAAATGTATCTACATGTAAACATATGTAATGCCATGTTCATGGGTCGCGGGAGAATCGGTATTTGGAATGAAACTGGATTCGTCCACGTTTCTGTTTGTGTGCACGACCCGATGCGCTAATGCATGGGGGTAAGGGTTAGTGTCCTTGCTACATACCCACACTGTTATGCACGAATCATGCATTCTATAAGTCGTACACTTGTAGAATGGATTCGCAACTGAAACTCAATTCAGGTGTGCAATAGGTAGGTGCATGGTCCTGTAACATTTTCCCAATTGGCTTTTTCGTAGGACTTGATGCATTTCATCAAGCTGTTCTTTCTGTGTATGTAGGCTAAAGTTGCATTCTGTTTGCACTGTGTTCTACGTATTATTATTATTATATCAAATCACATCAAATGTGATTGGTCACATGTGTCAACAGAGTGCCGTACGTCGCAAGAAGAATGGCTCGGGATTACAAACCGGGTGACCTGATCTTTGCGAAGATGAAGGGCTACCCTCACTGGCCTGCCAGGGTAAGCCAATACACAATCACACAAGACAAGTTACTTCCATTTACCTTAACGACGTATGTAGAGCTGGGCGAGATCGACAAAAATCCATATCGCGATAAATTGTCTGAAATTATGCAATAACGATACATTTACAATTACACCACATTTTTTCATGTATTATTCTTTTAAACTACTACTAGTTTGCTGATTGTAGCCATCAATTGTCCCATTAACAATCACTCATATTAGCACAAATATTTCATTTCAAACTTCATATTTCTCTAGTATAGGCTACTTATCTTAATGAACGATATCAGCAAAATGCCTGTGATGGGTATGGTCTGTCGATTATTTTTGGTTTATCGTCCCAGCTCTAACGTATAGTCATTAGTCTTATTTCATGGTATTATAGAGTTGTTACTTCCATTCTAAACACTTAATGCACTTGTTACACAGTTAATTTGTCACATAGGGCATTTATTAAAGATGGATTTTTGGAATTGTCTGCCAATTACATGACATGTACACACTAGGCTAATCAATTCACTGCTCTTTCCCTTTCTACCAGATTAATGACTACTCTGATGGAGCTGTGAAGCCGGCCAACATGAAGTTTCCCATCTTTTTCTTTGGTACCCATGAAACGTAAGAAGTTATCTACAGTAGTTCCCTTTGTCTCACCCATACACTATACTACAATACACTACACCCTCTATCTGAACAATACACCAGTACTTGATATTGGCATTGTGTACAATATACAAACATCAGTTTGAGCACCAGAAAAGCATCTATGCATTGACTTTCCTCCTCTATTGCAGTGCATTCTTAGGCCCCAAAGATATATATCCCTACCTGCCCAATAAAGAGAAGTATGCCAAGCCTAACAAGAGAAAGGGTTTCAATGAAGGCCTGTGGGAGGTTGAGAACAACCCAAAGGTGGAGCTGAATGGAGAGAAGGTTTGTTTTATCTCCTCTCTTTTGTCATGTTGCTCTGGTTCATGTTCATTAGGGCACACAAACGGAAGACTTTATGCAACAGAAACTGAATGTGAGCGTTCAGCCTGGTCTCAGCCAAATGAAAAGTACTTTACGTATTTATAAGCACCTCTAAGACGTACTGTATGATGCCTGTTAATGGTCTAGTTACTTTAGACAGAAACAAAAGTGGGGAGGATGAGGGGCCTAATCCGCGACCGTCTACGTTGCACATTGAGAGTCGGGTCAGGGACAACTGTAGCATTTTAGCCCATCAAATCTTATTTTATTTGTCACGTACACAGTTTACAGCAGGTATAAACGGTGCAATGAAATACTTACGTGCTAGCTCCCCCAACAATCAGTACATTCATCCATTTACTTCCATTTAGTGCCAAATTAACATGACCCTGGAGTTCTCTATGTGGGGGGGGGGGGTGCCCTAATGGTTAAAGGGGCAATCTACTATTGCTACATCAATTTTGGGGCTGTTAAATTAATGATATATAGCCATTGATTCTTGAAGAATATAACTTATAAATGCCTCATGAGCTTAGTTCAAGTGTCATAGCCCATCAGAACCCAGAATATAAGCTTGTTTAACTCAACATTTAAAAAAAACAAAGTCAATGTAAACAAACACTGTATAGCTTCAAAATATGTGGTTAAATCTATAATTTGGACATCATGGATGGTCAGTCCTTGCATCCATAGTTCTGCCTATGAATGCAAGAGCAGTAATATTCTATTTCTCAAGGCCCATCCCTCAGCTGTTTACCAAAACAAGTGACCCCTTTTTGTTATTGTTTCAAATGTGGATTTCCCCTTTTAAGGTTGGGTTTTGGGGTGAAAGTAGTCTGTTCCTCGGTCTGTGATTTAGGAATGTTTTCTTCTTTCTAGTAACATGTTTGGTTTTCTTTCATTAGCAAATGATGCTGTCGGATAACGTAACGGAGAAGGACTCTGACAGTAACCCGGAAGGGGACGAGGAGGGAGGTTATGAGAAGAGGAAGAAACCCAAAGTAGGCTAACTACTCTACCATCTACCTTAATTCATAGGTCATTATTTTTATATGGACTTTACTGTGTTATTCACGTGAACACCATAGAATACTGACTAACCTCACTTTCTTGACAAGCACCACGCCTACGTAACATTAAATGCCGTGCGCTCTTGTACCAATGTGTCTGTCTGCTGTTGATGTTGTCTCCTTTTGCCAATGGTACCGTGCTTTGTGTCATAATACCCCAGGAGGCAAATCTTGAATTGGCAAATGTTATTTGTGGGGTATATTACTAGTACTTGACCAGAGTTGTTTGTCCAAGCTGAATCCCAATTACGTGTGGAATTGTCTGGGAGCGAAGGACTGAAGTCAAGGGAGAGACGGGGCCCAACTTCTCTCTCTGTCTAGCTGTCAATTGGCCCCACTAAATAACTAACCTAACCCCCCCATACCCTGGGCCCTGTGTGTTTTGATATGGTTACACAGGTGTCGGGGGCTGAGAGTGAGGCTGGACAGGAGGAGGATGATGAGGAGGATGGGGGCATGCAGGTCTCTGAACAGGGACAGCCCCAGGGCCAGGATGTACGTACTGTTGCATGATGGGATAGGTGACCCTTGCACCCCACTTAGGGAAAGCATGATGTGGCACCTGGTGACTTTCCTTTTATAGGTGGTGTTATTTTGTTCCTATTGCTAGGCAACCGTGTTACCATTGGCTTGCACGACTACCGTTGCAAAGCCTTAAGGTGATGGTTTGGTGCCGTATCCTCCCTCTGTTTCTTAGCTAGCCTGGTTTTTCTGTTGGTAACAATGGTATTTTGAGTGTTTTACAACTGTACCACTGAACTACAGGCGAGGATAGGGGTATGGAGGGTTATTTCCCTATAGTGAATGGTGAGAGGGCAGGGCAAAGAGAGAGGAGTTTTCAGTACCTGTGTTACAGCCTGTAAGTTTAATATACCATGGATATTGGTGTGATTGTGCCCTTAAAATAACCACTGTCATTCATTTTGAACAAACCTGGGCTCTCACTATGGGGGATGACGCAAATGTTGTGTTTAGTGAGAGTGGTCATTCACCATAAAAATGTAAATAAATGGGTAAATGTTTTTGTGAATTAGATGTGGTATGTTAAATGTCATTTGCATGACCTGAAAGCATGTTCCCTCCCTTTCCTTCCCACCTCCTAAAGGTTTGATGTACTAGACTGTTTTACTGACTCAGGCACTGAGGCCTGATTGTTGATCAGTGACACGTGTTGCTCCCTTACTCCTTGTGGTGTTTTTATCAAGCTTTTAATTGGTGGGCTGAACTACAGCAATTCTTATCAGTTAAAGCAACGTATTTATGTTTTATTTTTGCATGGCATTCTATGTCGCTCTGGAGAAAGGTAAGTTGCTCTCTTGCGCCAATGACTGATCCTTCATTTGATAGGAACTGTTCTGGGACTTGGAAACTAGACTCTTGCCTGCTGACTTGGTAGGTGTAATACCACAGTAATCCACTAGATGTGGCTGAAACACAACTTCCCCTTATTTTAATGCAAGGACAGTTGGGAGGGAATTATTACAATACAGATGCAGTCAAATATATTGGCACCCTTGCATGGTTTATATTGGCACCTTTGTATGATTGACTATTTATTCTAAAATAAGTTAAAATTGAAAAAGATGTTGGTGTTTACACGTGTATTTGTTTGATTTACAACTGTACATGACAAAAAATAAATACATGAAGATTTCTAACTTCAAAGTAAAATAATGGCTTGGATTAAATTGATCAAATTAATTTGTTTGGAGCCAATGATTCTTGTTTACTGTGTAATTTCTCACCTGTGATAAGTTTCATGTGCCTACAGGGTAAAAATAGCAATTTTATAGAAAAGCAGAACATTCTACTCCATTGCACTGCACTGCATTGTGAAGAGCAAAGTGTGCCAATCTATTTGACAGCATCTGTATGTCTGTTTTTTCTAGGACCCCACACCAAATGAATCTACAGACACTCCCAAACCCAAGAGAAGAAGGAAGAAAAAGGTATCCCATATCCTCATTTATAAACTGGGTGCCCTGAATGCTGATTGGCTGTCAGCCGTGGTATATCAGACCGTATACCACGGGTATGACAAAATATTTTATTTTTCCTGCTCTAATTATGTTGGTAACCAGTTTTTATAATAGCAATAAGGCACCTCTGGGGTTTGTGGTATATGGCCAATATATCACGGTTAAGGGCTGTGTCCAGGCACTCTGTGTTGCGTCGTGGATGAGAACAGCCCATAGCCGTGGTATATTGACCATATACCCCCCCCCCCCCCCCCCCCCCCCCGGGCATTATTGCTGAAGTATATCATGAATTCACCTAATCTAGACATAGTGCAACTTGTGAATTACTTTGAACCTAAACTCACTGTCTTGTGTCATTTGTCAGAGTGATGTAGAGGCCGACTCTGAGAAAGAGGACGCTGCCAACAGTCCCACATCCAGCCCTCAAGGTACAGTGTCTGTCAATGCAACCCTCTACCTTTCCCACTGTGTGCAAGACAGCAGACCTACCCCAGGCACTCTATTGTGTTGTCAAAGGGTAAAACAACAACCAAAGTAATGGAAAACAGCTTGCATAGCACTCCTCTGTATTGGGACAGTAGTGTCCCCCCTCATTATGATAGCTGATGACGACTCATAACTACAAACTCTATGACCTGTGTGTGTCCAGATGGAGAGGGCCCCACTCCTAAGCGGCGAGGCAGGAAGACCAAAGCTGAGAAGATGCTCCTACTCCAGCAGCAGGACCCCCAGGGCTCAGGCAGTGACCTGTACGGTTGTGATTATGGTTCATCTGTCTGTCTTACCTGCTGTTATCACCTGTAGAGGCCTCTTCAGCAGGCTTCTCCTTGTCCGACTCCTGCTTCTTATCATCAGGACTGGGGTCGCCATTCATATTGTTATCTAGAGCAAGAGACATACAGACAGACAAGAAACACACAGAAATACATACAATAAGAGCAAATGTGCATTTACAAGAACAATAAATGTGTATTTTAAGAATTTCAGTTCTATACAATTTCAGTTCTATGTATCTAATAGAATCTCTATATGAGACCCATCTGCTGATTTTAAAGGATCCACTAGTAATCCATCATTAATGGACTATTTAATTGTCAGAAAAACAACAGTGGCTCACCACTACTGTAGCTACCATTGAGCAACATTGCTTTGACTTTCCTGGGTAAAATAACTCCTAAAAGACGTTTCTCTCCATTCAGGGACACTGCTGAGTCGGAGAGAAAGAGAAAAAGGACGCCGGAAGACAAGTCCAAGAGAGGAGAGGAAGAGAAGAGGCTGGACGGGAGGAGAAAGAAGGAAGACAACAAAGGGAGAGAGTTGGAGGGGAAGAAGGACCCTGATGCTAAACGGAGGAGACAGACCAAAGAGGAGAGCTCCTCTGACTCAGAGAACCAGGAGGTGGGTGTTCCACAACCAGACAAGGGAAGTGTCCCAAATGGAACCCTAATGCCTATGTGGTACACTACTATTGACCAGGGCCCATAGGGAGTAGTGCACTAAACAGGTAATAGGGTGCCATTTGGGACTCGCAGAGGTGAACCACAACAAATCACCTCACCAACAGGGATTGGCAAAATTCCAAATGGCACCCTATTCCCTATGTGCCCTAAATAGGGATTAGGGTGCCTGGGGCTCTGGCCAAAAGTAGTGAACTAGTTATTCTAATTTAGTTACTGTTTCCACTATTACAGAGTGTGCCCTAAATAGCCTAGTGAAGCAGACAGTTACACAGTGAAACCATGTCATGACAAACGGTGCCAGCCAAGCATGTCTACATGTATGTACATCCAATCAGCATCTCTTTCTCCACCCCGTTAACCATTAGAAGAGCAAGGGGGTTGCGGGAGACCGCAAGCGGCAGCAGCCCACTCTGACCGAGACGGGGGACAAAGACGATCGTCAACGACGCAAACCAGACGAGCAGAAAGAGTAAGGCAACCATCCGTCTTATCTATCTCCCAACACTCACCTTTCTAGTTAGTACCCCACGGGGGCTCCACACCCCCCCATGGGGGTGTGGCCCACGGGGGCTCCACACCCCCCCCACGGGGGCTCCACATCCCCCCACGGGGGCTCCACACCCCCTCCCATGGGGGCTCCACACCCCCCCCCCACGGGGGCTCCACATCCCCCCACAGGGGCTCCACATCCCTGTTATGGGTGTAAGATGGCACAGTGATGACATCTCTTGGTAAATGTTCATTACTGCAACTCATGTGTTTTACCGGTGTGCTTGAGATACCCGGATGGATTGTGATGTACTGAACAAGACTGGTTACTCGCATCAATGCCTCTGTCTCATCATTTAACATTCAAACATGGAGTCGGATAACTAACCATGCTTTCTGCAAATTAGAGTCACCTGTTCTGGTTTACCAAACAAATGCTTATTTGAGTAATATTTCGCCGGAATTGGCCTTAGCCGGTTAGACATGGCAGCGAACATTCCCCCTCCCACCGTTATGAAGCTCAGTGGGGATTGGAGCACGAACTGGGATACGTTTAGAGGTGAATGGGAGGACTCTGCGCTAGCCACGGGACTTCTGGAAAAGGACGATGAGGTAGTGGCTGCCACTTTGAGGACTATAATGGGAACTGAATGCCGACACGTATACAAACACAACCTGAACCTAACAGCAGCTCAGCAAGGTAACGCTATAGCTATTCTTGATGCTCTTGAACATTACTTTAAGCCAGCAAAGAACGTCATCTACGAGCGTTATGTTTTCTGTTGTTGCAAAAAAGAGGACGGGGAGTCCATTGACAGCTTTGTCATTAGGTTAAGGGAAAAGGCAGCTACATGTGACTATGGTGCTTTAAGAGATGAACTGATCAGAGATGAGATTGTGCTTGGCATAACTGATGAGGGCACCCGCAGACGTTTGCTGAGAGAATGTGACCTGACGCTGTCCTTGGCAGTGGAGACATGCCGTGCAACAGAGCTTACTGATATACCGTTAATGTCCATGGGCTAGAAAGGCAACATACGGACAATGTCAATGCTACATTCAGGCAGCCAGTAAAGAAATTCCCCTTTGCCACAGCTAATACTACAGCCAACTCTGCAGTAGACAACCCCAATACATGCCGATATTGTGGCATTTGTCATGGACGAGGAAAAGAACACTGCCCAGCCTATGGAAAAATATGCAATTCCTGTGGTACAGCTAATCACTTCGCAAGGGTCTGCATGAAAAGCAAGAGAAAGGAGGGTAAAGTGCACTCCATGGAAACAAACACAGATGAAGGGAATGACAGCACAGAGGATGTACATGCTAGCGAGTGCATAGGGGCAGTGAGGGCAAAAGGACAAAGTGGTTTGTCACTCTGCTACTTAATAATGAACCACAGCAATGCCAGCTAGATTCAGGGGCCACATGCAACGTTATGAGCCTTAAAGACAAAAGGAGGCTCGCGCCCAGAGACAAACTCACACAGAGTAGCACCAAGCTGAAACTGTATTCAGGCCAGTTCATGACCTCTTTAGGCCTGTTTGTGACAGAGTGTGTTTTACGTGGCCAGAAACACACCCTAGAGTTTTAAATAGTTGAGGCTAGTCAACAGCCATTACTGTCAGGTTCTACATGCGAGCGCCTTGGGCTTATTAACTTCACCATCCCAGCTGATCTTAACATTATAGACAAAGTCCAGGCTGGGCCCCTGAGCAATGAGACACTCCTAAGCAAGTACCATGATGTCTTCAACGCACCGGTCGAGTCAGTTCCCGGGTTAGTCCACTTTGAGTTGGACGCAGCAATCCAGCCTGTCCAGTGTGCAATGTCCCAGTGGCCATGAAAGCAGCTACGAAGGCTCAGCTTGACAAATACGAAGCAGATGGCCACATCATATCCGTCACCGAGCCTACAGACTGGATAAGTAATATGGTTATCGTCTAGAAACCAGACAAGCTACGGATATGCATTGATCCTAAACACCTCAACCGGGCTCTGCGACGTTCACATTACATTATGCCCACGTTGGAGGATGGTCTTTACAAGCTCCCAAAGGCCAGAGTCTTCACGCTCGTGGATGCCAGAGATGCCTTCCTGCAGTGCAAGCTCGACGAGCCCAGCAGCTACATGACCACCTTTTGGACACCCTGGGGCAGGAAGAGGTGGTTGAAGTTTCCGTTTGGTGGCTCCAGAGGTGTATCAGCGGAATCAGCATGAGCTGTTGATGGGACTCAGTGGCGTGGAACCCATAGCAGATGACATCCTCGTAGTGGGCTGTTGGTGACAGTGATGAGAAGGCAGAATGTGACCATGATGCCAAGCTGCTGGCCCTGATGGTCAGATGCAGACAGGTCAAGCTAAGGCTAAGCATAAAAAAGCTTCAGTTTAAAGTGCCAGAGGTCTGCTTTCATGGGCACATCTTGTCCTCCACCGGATTGAAGGTGGATCTTGAAAAAGTGAAGGCCATCTGACGTGAAGGTGGTGCAGCGCTTCGTTGGATTCGTCACCTACCTGGCCAAGTTCTTACCGCGGCTCTCTGAAGTGTGTGAGCCACTAAGGAGGCTCATGGACAAGGACACCATCTGGCATTGGCTCCCAAAACATGACGCAGCGGTGAGGGAAATAAAACAACTGGTCACCCAGACACCTGTACTGCGATACTACAATGTGTCAACCTGTCACGATTCAGAGTGACTCAAGCCAGTATGGACTTGGCTGTTGCCTCATGCAGGAGGGCCAGCCTGTGGCATTCGCCTCTAGGGCACTCACCCCAACAGAGCAGAACTATGCCCAGATAGAGAAGGAGTGCCTCAGCATTGTGTTTGCATGCCAACGCTTCCACCACTACCTGTACGGGCGCGACAATATTACCGCAGAGACCGATCACAAGCCCCATATTGCTATATTCAGCAAGCCTCTTCTGAATGCCCCAAAACGACTGCAGAGCATGCTACTGGCCCTACAAAACTACAACCTCAAGGTGGTGTATAAGCCAGGGCCAGAGATGTATGTGAGTGACACGCTCAGCAGGGCTACTGCATCAGGCACTCACACACGCTCCATGCATGAACAACACGCAGTGTGCAGCTTACAAACAGAGCAAGTGGATGTTGAACACATCAACCAGGCTGACTACCTTAATGTTACGGACCAGCGCCTTATACAAATCAGACAGCACACAGACAGGGATGAGCAACTCCAGGCATTGAGGTCTGTGATTCTGATGGGCTGGCCCGACTGCAGGGAAGAAACTGCTTTAGGCGTCAGAGAATATTGGCCAGTCAAAGAGGAGCTCAGTGTTCAAAACTGAGTAATATTCAAGAGTCAGAGAGTCGTTATTCCCTGGTCTCTGCGCCCTGAGATGTTGGCTCACGTGCACTCAAGTCACATAGGAGGTGAGGCCTGTTACAGACAAGCACGTGACACACTGTATTGGCCAGGAATGCAGAGTGAAATCAAAGACTATGTCAGTAAATGCACAATCTGCAATGAATATGCCATTGAGCAACAGAGAGAGACGATGATGTCCCACGAGCTACCGATGCGCCCCTGGCAGATAGTAAGTCTAGATCTCTTCCAGCACAGTGGCAAAGACTTTCTGCTGGTAGTCGATCATTACTCAGACTTTTGGGAGATCGACCTCCTCCCCGACCTCTCAGCAGAGACAATGATCAAACGCTGCAAGGCTCAGTTTGCCCGCTATGGCCAGCCAGATTGCGAGAGGGCAAAGATGCCTGGAAAGCAATCCTGCAGTGGCGCAATACCCCAACAGAGGGCATGGATAGCAGCCCGGCCCAGCACCTCACGGCACGGCGCTTAAAAGCAGCTCTGCCAGTAGCCAGCACTCTCCTGGAGCCATGTGTGGTGACAGACGTGCTGGTGAAGCTACGTCACAGAAGACAGGTCTCCAAGTTCATCTACGACAAATCAGCAAAATACTTACCTGAGCTCAGGGTGGGTGAAACGGTGCGAATGAAGCCACTGCCAGGGGACCGGACAGGCCTCTGGAGACTCGGATCCTGTGTACAGAAAGTGGCACCACGCTCCTACTTAGTTGAAGTGAATGGATCACTGTACTGTCGTAACAGGGTTGACCTTCGGATTGCTGAGCCAGCACCTACTCAGAACCCTGATGGTCAAAGAGGTCGCATGACAAAAGACTGAACCCCAGCAAGTCACATGGGGCCTGAGGCACTGGGCGAAGAGCCAGGGGATCACAGGTCGGCCGCTCCCTCGCCCATCAATACTCCCGTTAGACAGTCAGGTGACACGCCTGTGCGGGGACGCGCAGTCCTCGCGGACAAGCCCCCTGTCTTTTCACGCTGCGGGTGTCTGTCCCAGCCACCAAAAAGACTTAATCTGTAGGTTTCCCATCAGACATTGTTGACAGAGATAAAAGTGAAGAGGATATCAAAATGTGTTGTTGTTACCTGAGAAGAAAAAAAAAAGCCAAGCTGTTCATGTTGGAAATTATGACGAGGTTTGTTCTGGTAGTGAATTGACAATGGGGGCTCCACATCCCATCCCCACGCGGGGGCTCCACATCCCATCCCCACGCGGGGGCTCCACACCCCCCCCCCACGCGGGGGCTCCACATCCCCCCCCCCCCCCCCCCCCCCACGCGGGGGCTCCACATCCCCCCCCCCCCACGGGGATATACATTTTCAATGGCTAGTGATTTTATTTTTTACTGCTCCATCTAAAAATGGCTCCCGACAGTCGGGTGTGTAGAAAGCCGTGTGTCAGAGGTCAATGTGACAAGATGACAGGGTCAGGGTTTATGTTGAATGGCAGCCGCAGCGGGAGGACAGGGGAGTGACATAATTGGATGTCAGACATGAGGCTCATTCCATGTGCACAGGTCACAAGGGCCCTGCTGGCGCTGGGCAGAAGTCTCCATAGAAACACTCCATAGGGGTCTGGATGGGGTGGGAATTGGGTTCCCTGTTCTGTACATCCATCTCAAATTATCTCCAGTTGATATGTTGATGAGGGAATTTCCAGTGGTGCTACTCTTAAAATGACTGGCAGTTCAGTTTGGTTGTGTGTGTGTACTTGTGAGGTTTTTGGTAAGTCATTTGCATGTTTATTTTTTCAATTTTTTTTATTTCACCTTTATTTTACCAGGTAGGCTAGATGAGAACAAGTTCTCATTTGCAACTGCGACCTGGCCAAGATAAAGCATAGCAGTGTGAACAGACAACACAGAGTTACACATGGAGTAAACAATTAACAAGTCAATAATACAGTAGAAAAAAGGAGAGTCTATATACATTGTGTGCAAAAGGCATGAGGAGGTAGGCGAATAATTACAATTTAGCAGATTAACACTGGAGTGATAAATGATCAGATGGTCATGTACAGGTAGAGATATTGGTGTGCAAAAGAGCATAAAATAAAATAAATAAAAACAGTATGGGGATGAGGTAGGTAAAAATGGTTGGGCTATTTACCGAACTTGTGAACTTCAAATTGAAATGGACACATGACCTGAGTTGATTTGGTGCGTTAATGGTCTTCTGTGTTTCAGGCAAAACAAAGATGATGGAAACAAAGTGGATGAAAGGAAAGGAGACAAGAAGAAAGGTGACTACTTGGTGCTACTTGTCCTCTGTCAAGATGGATCAACTCTGGCTTTCATGAACAAGTCATGACCGATGTCGGTTTTTGTTTCCTTCATGGCAGAGATATCGATAGAATCGAGGCTGCAGAGGTTGCATGGAGAAATCAAAATCTCCCTCAAGATTGACAACCCAGTAAGTTGCCCTAAAAGACTGCCCTAAATCTAGACCTTGCCTTCTACAGAGCCCTTACCCAAGAGACAATCAATTATTTACTTCACCAGGGTCATTTTACACACTCACTTTTTGCAGAAGAAGCAGCTTTCAAATCATTCTAGGTTTTAGTTGGGAGACAGTTTAATGGATCCTCCTAGCCATTGGGTGGTTTTGGCTTTGTTTGACATTTGTGGCTGTCACACTGAAGCCAGAGTCTAGTTGAACCTTATCTTGACCTGTGATGGATTCAGGTCTTCAGAGCAGACAAGTTGACTGAGTAAAGCATCAGTTTTTTGTCTGGGTTTACATGAGGCTGAAAGAAAAAGAAGCTGCTCTTTTTGGTTAGACCGAGGGTGAAGTTATTATGCAATGGTATAAGTACATTTCAAGTTGAACGTTTTGTGTGTCCGTCTATTGTAACGGATGGCTCTTCTGCTACTCTTAACCTTCAACCCCACCCAAACAACACCAACCATATGGGAGGGGAAACATCTAATCCCATTTTGTATTGGTCACATGCGCCGAATACAACAGTGAAATGCTTACGAGCAAATTCCCAACACTGCAGAGTTAAAAAGTTAGACCAATATTTGCAAAATAAAATGGTAACACAAAACAAATAAGGAGTTTATATACAAGGAGTACCCGTGTGGACAAGGGGAACACTAGTTGTCATTGAGTTCACTTGACCTCTTGACACCTTCCTGACTGTTACCAGATGTATTTCTGGGTGACATATAATATGCCATTTAGCAGATGCTTTTATCCTGGGTGACTTAGTCATGTCCATTATGCCCAGTCAACACATACCTTCTCAAATGGGCAAAACGGCTATATTAGTGACAAAACCAGCAGCTATAAAACCAGCAGCTGTATCAGTGACAAAACCAGCAGCTGTATCGGTGACAAAACCAGCAGCTGTATCGGTGACAAAACCAGCAGCTGTATCGGTGACAAAACCAGCAGCTGTATCGGTGACAAAACCAGCAGCTGTATCGGTGACAAAACCAGCAGCTGTATCGGTGACAAAACCAGCAGCTGTATCGGTGACAAAACCAGCAGCTGTATTAGTGACAAAACCAGCAGCTGTATTAGTGACAAAACCAGCAGCTGTATTAGTGACAAAACCAGCAGCTGTATTGGTGACAAAACCAGCAGCTGTATCGGTGACAAAACCAGCAGCTGTATCGGTGACAAAACCAGCAGCTGTATCGGTGACAAAACCAGCAGCTGTATTGGTGACAAAACCAGCAGCTGTATTGGTGACAATACCAGCAAAAGTTATGGCCAATTTCAGTTAACTTACTGAATTGAAATGGAATTGACCCCCAGCCTTGCACTATACTGTTATTATTGTTTGGGGGGGTAAGACCTTTTGTATTTTTGTCTAATAGGCTGTTACTCACCTGGTCGAAGAAGATAAATAGTTTTGTCTCGTGTGTGTTTGTGTGTAGGATGTGAAGAAGTGTCTGGTGGCGTTGGATGAGCTGGGCATGCTGCAGGTCACCACCCAGCACCTGCAGAAACACTCAGAGCTCATTGCAACACTCAAAAAGGTAACGTCTCTGTCAGAGCTGCCCCCCTACATACACACACACACACAAACACGTAGTTCTCAATGCCTTTTGTTTCACAAAAGAGCTTCCCCTACATCCTTCTGCTTAGGTCATAGACTCACACCTGCTGCCAGTTGGCCCTCTCCTTCTGCTTAGGTCATAGACTCACACCTGCTGCCACTTGGCCCTCTCCTTCTGCTTAGGTCATAGACTCACACCTGCTGCCACTTGGCCCTCTCCTTCTGCTTAGGTCATCACATTATAAGAGTACATAAGAACATCTGCTAATTGTATGCAACTGTGGGTGCATGTTTATATGTTCATGCATACTTTATACCCCATGTACATGCTGCTCTTTGTTGCCAGATCTGGGGATTTAATAAGTGAAATGCTATTGATATTCTAATAATAATAAATGTCCTTTAGCAGACTCTTTTACCCAAAGCAACTTATTCATTTGTGCATACATTTTACATACGGGTTGGTCCCGGGAATCAAACCCACTATCCTGGCGTTACAAGCGCTATGCTCTACCAACCTGAGCTACAGAGGACCAGCTATATCTCCTGTATTTACTGTCTGTTCTCCATGGGTGAGCAGATCCGGAGGTTCAAGGCCAGCCAGGACATCATGGACAAGTCCACCATGCTGTACAACAAGTTTAAGAGCATGTTCCTGCTGGGGGAGGGGGACCAGCTGCTCAGCCAGGTGCTCAACAAGTCCATAGCAGAGCAGAAGCAGCAGGAGGAGGCCAGGAAGGGAGCCCAGAAGAAGGCTGAGCGGGCCAGGGAGAACAACACAGGTACTGTGAGGAGTGAGGGACTGGGGCTCTGTTCCTATATACACACTGGCAAGCTGCACACTAGTGAACTTAGTAAAGCCAAGAGTGGTGATTTGAAGAAGGCTGAGCAAGTCAGGGAGAACAACTCAACAATGGGAGTGTGGGAGTGGGACTGGGGTCTTGTGGAGTGGGAGATAAGTGATACATGTAAGGGAGGTGGTTTGGTGACACACTACTGACTGTATGTCTGGACCTAAACCCAAGGCTTTAGCTAAGTGGGCTAATGTAATTTGGAGTTGTGTGGTTGATACCTGATCACTCAACAATAGCTGGGTTTAGAAGTTGTCCAAAAGTACTTGTCTCAGATCAGATTAGCCTACAGAATCCTTCAGAAAGATGAAGAAATATTACCCAGTATCTGTGGTTAGGGTCAATGCCCTACATATTCCTCCTTGGGAATCTGATATAAATCCTAGATGTGATGAGCGTCAACTCATCAAACATTACAGATTCAGAAGGATGTGTGTCTTCCTCAGTGTTCTGCAATGCTCATTGTGTGGCCTGTGACATATCCTGTGAATTTCTGTCCAAAAGACTAATTGTTTGGGAGAAACTCCTCACCAGCCGGTATAGAGAAAGGCCAAACCGACTCTGAGACTTAACAGATCTGTGCCCTTTTGTTTAGAATGTGTTTTAGTAATTACAGTTTTTACATAAACAATTACTGTGGGAACATATTGTGATGAAAGATAAACACTCACTTAGTATATGTAGTTACGTATCTGCTGTAATATGCACACACAAATCAGATTTTTTGCATAAGTCAGGCAGTGTTAACATTAGGAGAATTATCTCAAATTCTAGTTATGCCCACATATCGTATTATGATTTTACACTGTATTTAATCAGTTATGGTGGGCTGGATCCAAACTGGAAATACGCGCAACTTTTGCATAAATCGTCATGTTGTCAATGGGAGATTCATTGGAATGAAAATTGGCGTGAGCATTGTGCATTCATCCCTGTATGAAAAGAGTGTTGTCTACTGATCATATAGGCCTTGGTGTTCTGGCCACGTCATTGGCCACCCTTTATGACCGGTTAGGCCACTCGTGTAGACTAAAGCCCTGTTCACACTGCAGGCCTTAATGCACAAATCGGTTTTGGAATACTGACTGTCCAAATGGCAAGTTACATGTGACCAAATTTGGATTTGTGTATGTTCAGACAAGTCATTTTCTGACTTGGCTACGCTAGTTGTCATAGTAACGGCGGGTGGTGTTGATTGGTGGTGGTGCTCGTGACTTCCTAGCACTCCATTTATTTTACCTTTTATTTAACTAGGCAAGTCAGTTAAGAAAAAAAATCTTATTTTCAATGACGGCCTAGGAACAGTGGGTTAACTGCCTTGTTCAGGGGTAGAACGACTTGTCAGCTCAGGGGCTACGCTGCCGCCCCAAGTGTAGCAAGCTAAGGTGACAACAATGCCTGCCATGGACATTTCCCAGTTGCTTTCAATGTTCAAAATCAGTTTTAGGGTCATGAAATCTGGTCAGCAGGTTATTGTCATGCAAAGACTGCCGGTCTCACGGTAAATGACCGTTAATTAACAAACATCTCCATGCCTCCTCGCATACAAGCCGCTGATTCACCCCTTTGGAACATCTACATTTAAAATAAAGTCTAAATCAATTTAATGTACACCATCGCAATAAGTCCATGTATTTTAGTCAGGTCTAAAGAAACATTATGATATGAAGAAAAGGTATTTCAGAAGAACAGAACATGAGTCAGGTTACTGTAGGCCTATCTGGCTATGCTCCATGCCATGGGCTTGTTCATCTAGCTGATAATATAGAAGTCCCATCACATTATTTCATGTTCTATGATTTTACAGTAAGAAGAATATAATTGAGCTTATCTGCATCAAATAGAAAGGATATTTTTCCCATTACGGAGCGAGTGCACATATGAAATATGTATGTTGAGCATAAAAGTGACCATTTGAAACTAGTCTTATATGCTAGATTTAGAGTTATTTGGGAACTTTAGTTGTGAATGATGCAAACATTAGAATGTCTTAGAAATCAGAACGTATATGGTCTGCATGATCCAACTGACTATAAGCTGTTGATGATTTGAAAAAGTATTTTAAAAAAGCTTGCATTCTGTTCCTTGCCTCAGGCTGCACAGCTGTTCTCTCATCAACTGATCACATTTTCAACCATCAAACTATTCTCAATTTAGTCTGGTCTTTACCAAAAATGTAACATTTGTTTCGATTTAGAATGGCCCATTTATCAAATGGGCAGGAACAGGGGCAGGGGGGAAAAAGATGTAATCTGTCTGCACTCAAATAGTGAGTGGAGGCCGCGCTTTCCCACCAACCCGTTTTGTAAGCTACTTGGGGTTTATAGTCAGCATGTGCTTAATATGAGCAGCTGAGAAATAAATATAAGAATATTGATTTCACTCCAAGCATGTCACCCAATTAATTATGAACATTCCCTATTACAAGGCTATTCAAAATGAAATCAAATTGACTAATTGCAGGCTAACTGTGAGCCGACCTGCATAATCAGTGAACCAACAGCATGGCCTAGGCCTGTACGTTCTCTCCCAGACTCATGGTATACATTTTGGAGCGGAGCAGAAGGTCCAGTCCATCCATTATGCATAATAATACAGTCCACACTGAAAAGCAATTACTATCATTTGTATAGAGTAGACCAATTATGTACCAAATACATCTTAAATCAGTTTTGTTTTTCTACCATGTGTAATATGCAGTAGGCGTATGTATTTTATAACATCTTAATTCCATTTTCTTTTTGGGGGATCTGGGCTCATGCATCAGCTCCAATATGCTTATGGGAGTTTTGAATGAAGCATCCCCTTAGAAAGAGCTGTTCAACTATGTTTTACTCTGTTCAAATGAATCATCACCGTGAGGTGCGTTTTAAAAGTAAGATAGGGCTACTGTTTTGACAAGTGCTTGATGTGATTTTCAATTGTATTTGCATTGACATCAGAGTGGTTAGCGGGACAATAGAGCCCTGAGTAGCAGGCCATTAGGATCTGATGGTAGTTAGCAAGTTGGGTACTACCAAAGAATGTCCAGAGTGCATAAAAGGAGATTACCATGAACGGTTACGTGGAATCTTACTGCGGTCATGACTCGTGACTGGCGGTAATATGAGTGACCCCTGGTAAAAACACCCTTTTTAAAGTTTCAAAGTATATGATCCAACTTTGAAAAGGAGCCCTTTTTGGCTAGCCACAGCAGTCAACTAGCTAGCTGTTTAGCTCTCTAGCATTCACTAATTTGTTTGTAAACAATTAACAAAATAGTTAGCTACCACTTGTTCTTGTCAAAACTGTCAAGAGAATCAGCAAGCAACAAGATATGCCTAAAAACAGTCTTAAAGAAAACACTTGAGAGAAAATACATCCGATTTGAATCTTGATTTCAAACCACATACAAAGGTGATTTGAAATGTGACTTGAAATATCAGATTCATGTGATTTTATTTTTTTTGGTTGTTCAGACTGCAGGAAAAATACCAGATTATAATCAGGTATGCAAAAAAAGTTGGATTTGAGTAATTTCAAACTGCCAATGTGAACAAGGCTTAAGAGTAAAATGCCCCAGCAGCCTTACCACCATAGAATTCAATTTCTGTGATCCTATAACTCTTCAGACTATGACCGGTCTGTAGGCATTATGCCCTTTTTTACGATGGGCTCTGTAAGTATTAACATGATCAGGAGGGTTGTGTTCTAGTCGGGACCACATCCGTACCACTTAGCCATACCTCAGATAAGTATCTCTATGAAACAGGCATTTCCAATGGATAGAAAATCAGATTAGTCTCCGCCTGGCCCAGATATAGGCATGAGCGTATCACATGTCATCCCCCTCCTAACTCCTACAGGAGATTTCAGATTTGGGGTCGTAAAAGGAGAGCTGGGAAAAAAATGTATGTCTGGGCAAGAAGATGGTTGTCTGTTTGGATTATTAATGCAGGCTGAAAGTGTGTGTGTGTCTGCGTCTGTTCCTGACGTGTGTGTGTGTGACGCTTGCTCTAGATAACAATATGAATGGCGACTCCAGTCCTGATGATAAGAAGCAGGAGTCGGACAAGGAGAAGCCTGCTGAAGAGGCCTCTACAGGTGATAACAGCAGGTAAGACAGACAGATGGACTGTTGGACGGACAGACCGACAGGGGCCAATAGGTTCTGGGTGTTTGGAGGTCTGTGCTTGCTCACAAGACCAATCCTGCATGTTCCTTAGGCCGTTGGCGAATGTCACTCGAATCTCACTCTGTTCACTGCTCTTTGGGCCTGAGTAGGTTTCATGAACAAGAATCCTAAACCAAGCAAATTTTCAAAGTATCCGTATTTTGTCAATTTGCGTTTGTATAACTTCTATACACTTTCTTAACAGCGCTGTGCTAGTTGCCGTCCCATTTTCTAATCCCTTTGCCGGCAGTGTAGTGAAGGCCCAAGAGGAAACCAACTGATGAAGAACCATCTGACTGACTAAACGGAAGGGGATGTTGGTGCTGCTGACCTTCTCCTGAGTCCTGACTGATCTGTGCTGATCCCACCTGCACACACTAGTCCAAACACCACCAATAAGAGGTCCTGTTGCTTTGACATCATGTCGTACAAATCCAGGCTCTTCTCTGGTCTGAACACCCACGTCTTAAACCCTACAGAGCAGTGTCTTCCAAAGTCCTATTTTAGATTTCATTTTTTATGATGAATGCATCCACTGTGGCTGTTTTTTAAACTGATGGTAGTAAAAAGTGGTTCCACAAGGAAAATATGTTTAATTTAACTAGGCAAGTCAGTTAAGAACAAATTCTTATTTTCAATGACGGCCTAGCAACAGTGGGTTGCCTGTTCAGGGGGTTTGAACTTGCAACCTTCCGGTTACTAGTCCAACGCTCTAACCACTAGGCTACCCTGCCGCCCCAATACTACTTGGGGCGACCTTACTTTGTTTGAACTATTCTGCTATGTGGTGAAAAATGTACAGTATCATGTTTGAGAATGTCATGGCAAAAATGTAGTGGGTCAAGGAAGCTTTATAGTCTGTTTTAAAATCACTTAACGTTTGACATCGCAAGATCTTGCAGTTCAACTCAATTATACAAGATAGATAAAATATACGGTAGTTACTGGTAGGAGTCTTTGTATTACTAGTTAGTTTAGTAAAATGTACTTAATACTGACCAATATTACTCCGAGTAGGTGCACATTTTGTTCTTGCACAGAAAGGAAATACTACTTGTGCCAAAGGTTTTTTTTCCTTCCACTCGCACACCCAAGTTTAAATGTCTGTCTGTTGTAAGTCCTCCAATTTGCTGACATTGATGTAAATAAGAGTATTTTTGTGCCTGTCTGAAAGCCTGTTTAGCCTCCTTTGTAATAAAGCATTGGGTCGGTAACTACATAAATTGATATTCAGTTATTTTGTTTATTGAAACATGAGTACTCATGTTAGATGTGGTTAAATATTGGCACCCTTGCATGATTCACTTCAAAATACATTTAAATTAATAACTTGTTTACACTTCACAGGACCAAATCAAAATTAATATTTTTCACTTAAGTCAAATGGCCTAGACTAGCTTATTCAAAATTCATTCATTTGGAGGCAATGAGTCTCATTAAGTCATTTGTCACCTGTAGTAAGTTGCAGGTGCCTACAGGGTAAGAGAAAGCAGAACATTCTGCTCTACTGCAAAGTACAAGTGGCGCCAATATAATTGACCTCATCTGTACGCATTCAAATAAATTGCTTCTATCAATAGTACTGTGTCAAGTCAACAGGTCACACGGAAAACTATTAGCCTCAGATCTGAGCTTTCCGGTCTAAAATGGCCATCAGTAGCTTAACAGATCGGTTAAGATTATTCCATTGATGTGTTTTGAATCAAGATGTTGCTAGAGTGCCCTTCCAAGTCACCACTCGAGCTTTTGCAGGGCGTGATATCCCTATCCAGAGGTAGAAGACAGAAGGGTGTTGTCCCACTGATTTCCACTTTAATTAGTGAAACCAATTCTTCGTACGAGCTATAATCATTCAAGTGAACTTCTCATGAGTAGCATGAGCTGGTGACACCACCAGCTCACCACTGAAGGTTCATCTATCCGAAATGAACAGTCTATGAGCTTTACAATTCTATGACTACAACAAAAACATTTCCATGTGATCATGAATCCCAAGACAAATAGAACAGTAAATAAAGTGCTTTAATGCCAACAGAAATGTGCCCTATGTGCCATTACTAATACTGCACAGCAGTAGGAGGGAGAAACAGGACGGTCTCAGTTGAAGGCCCCAGGGTCCACATAAGGGTAGGCCAGGAACTGTCCTAGTTTGTTTCCTTTCTCGTCATAGTGAAGCATGCGGAAGCATCGCTCACAGAAGAGACACGGGTCATTTGGGGCAAATGGATCATTTGTGGTTAACCATCTGGGAAAAAAAAGTCAAATTAGTACACTGACAACTTGTAATGAATTTAAACTAATGTACAGTCAATTGTTAGGGATATGTTTTTTTGGCCAGGTCATGTAAAAAGAGAATGGTGATATTTTTTCTACACACCTGCCGATGTAGACGTGACACACAGCGCACTTTCTGGTCATGACCCTGTGCTTGTGGGTAAGGAGAGGGTACAACTTCCTATCCAGGCAGTCATCCTTATGAGCCAGTCTGGAAACATTGAGCAGGGATAAAATAAAACATACCATGTCCACACTAATGAAACCAAACCAAGCCTTGTTACACATCTACCACAGTGGCTGGAACCTTTCACCTTTAGCGTGGAATGATCTCCAATGCACAAATATGATGAATTGGTGCCTCAGTGCAGGGGTGTCAAACTCATTCCATGGAGGGCCTAGTGTCTGCTGGTTTTTGTTTTTCCTATTAATGAAGACCTGAACAACCAGGTGAGGAGAGTTATTTACTAATTGCTAACCTTAATCAATCAAGTACAAGGGAGGAGCGAACACTCGGTCCTCCGTGGAATGAGCTTGACCCCTGTGCTGTAGGCCTGGGGCACTTTTTCCCCCAAAACGCGGTCCTCTGGATCCCAAGGGGTGCACATTTTGTTTTTTGCCCTAATACTACACAGCTGATTCAAATGATCAAAAGGTTGATGAATCAGTTGTGTAGTTCTAGGGCAAAAACCAAAACGTGCACCCGTTGGGGTCCAGAGGACAGAGTTTGGAAAACACTGGTCTAGGGCATGTGATGGCTCTTAGGGGATCTTTTAGTGAACAGTGTATTTTAAAACAACCCAACAATACATGAAAAGCAAAACACTATCACAATTCTTTTTGAATGAATGTGTATTCTGTACTGTATTAAAACGGCTCATCTGGAAAAGAGACCTTGATCTCAGCCTTGACTCCTTGTCAAAATAAAGGTTAAATAAATAAAAACTGTGTTGAAAAGGACAAAGTGATGGGAAAATATCTGAGCCAGCACAGTTTTGTAACAGTTTTACTGGCAGCACTGAGGCTGAGGCCTTCTTGGAAACATCACGCCACAAAACCAGCCTTCATGCACAGTTAGTGCCTCCAGCAAAGAAAACCAGTCAGAAGAAGGCTAAAACTTAAATCAAATCAGTCTCAGAAAGCTGAAAAGGCTGACCTACAATATAGATCAATTGGAAAGCCTCAAGGCTCTTTATCATGTGAGTGAATTGATCAAAGATATGACTTTATCCTATTCATCTAGAAAGGGCAGCACTTTCCCCTGACCTGCTGTCTTACCAGAAATCTGGCCTTCTTCACAGTACCGATATGAGTAAGGTGAACCGATTTCTGACACATTGATTTCGCATAGATACAGCAACATATTTTGGCTCTGTAGTCGGCACTTTGATTTTTAAATGATTTAAATGACTAAGGTTAAAGTGTAGACTGTCAACTTAAATTTGAGCTTATTTTCATTCATATCGGGTGACCCGTTTAGAAATTTTTTTTAGAACACTTTTTGTACATTCGGAAAGTATTCAGACCCCTTGACTTTTTTCATATTTTGTTACGTTACAGCCTTATTCTAAAATTGATCAAATGTTTTTTCCCCCCACTCAATCTACACACAATACCCCAAAATGGTTTTTAGAAATGTTTGCAAAATATGTAAATGTAATATTTTTTTTTGTATAAGTATTCAGACCCTTTACACAGTACTTTGTTGAAGCACCTTCGGCAGCGATTACGGCCTCAATTATTCTTGGGTATGACGCTACAAGCTTGGCACACCTGTATTTAGGGAGTTTCTCCCATTCTTCTCTGCAGAGCCTCTCAAGCTCTGTCAGGTTGGATGGGGAGCGTCGCTGCACAGCTATTTTCAGGTCTCTCCAGAGATGGTCGATCGGGTTCAAGTCCAGGCTCTGGCTGGGCCACTCAAGGACATGTCCCGAAGCCACTCCTGGGTTGTCTTGGCTGTGTGCTTAGGGTCGTTGTCCTGTTGGAAGGTGAACCTTCGCCCCAGTCTGAGGTCCTGAGCGCTCTGGAGCAGGTTTTCATCAAGGATCTCTGTACTTTGCGCCATTCATCTTTCCCTCGATCCTGACTAGTCTCCCAGTCCTTTCCGCTGAAAAATATCCCCACAGCATGATGCTACCACCACCATGCTTCTCCAGATGTGACACTGAACTCTTTGTCCTGAATTCCATCTTGGTTTCATCAGACCAGAGAATCTTGTTTCTTATGGTCAGGTGCCTTTTGGCAAACTCAAAGCGGGCTGTCATGTGCCTTTTACTGAGGAGTGGCTTCCGTCTTGCCACTCTACAATAAAGACCTGATTGATAGAGTGCTGCAGAGATGGGAGAACCTTCCAGAAGGACAACCATCTCCACAGAGGAACTCTGGAGCTCTGTCAGAGTAACCATCAACCATTGGTCACCTCCCTGACCAAGGCCCTTCTCCCCCGATTGCTCATTTTGGTCAGGCAGCCAGTTCTAGGAAGGGTCTTGGTGGTTCCAAACGTATTCCATTTAAGAATGGAGGCCACTGAGTTCTTGGGGACCTTCAATGCTGCAGACATTTTTTGGTACCCTTCCCCATATCTGTGCCTCAACAATTCTCGGAGCTCTACGGACAATTCTGTCGACCTCATGGCATTGTTTTTGTTCTGGCATGCACTGTCAACTGTGGGACCTTATACAGACAGGCGTGTGCCTTTCCAAATCATGTCCAATCAATTGAATTTACCACAGGTGGCCTCCAATCAAGTTGTAGAAACATCAAGGATGATCAATGGAAACAGGATGCACCTGAGCTCAATTGAGTCTCAAGCATTTAGACCCTTTTGCTATAAGTAAATGAGGTGTTTCATTTTAATACATTTGCTAGTAAACTGTCTTTTTTTTAAGCCCATAACAATGTGTGTGTCATGTGTATACTTCTGTTTCAAAGTAGATTTGTTTAAGACTCCCAAGAAATCACCCTGTGACCCTGATTTAGCCCACTGCAGTAAAAGGTTATTAAGGGAGTAAAATTCTGTTTAAGTCATTAGTAAAGAACACATCGTTAAAGAGTATAATTATATTTTTTAGGTGGTTTTAAGCCTGTCAATCATTTATTGCTTCATAAGCAGAAACATTGTGGCTGCCCAGGTCATTAGGCATGTTGTGAACCTAGGGTCACCCTAAGTTCATAATATTGAACTCATTAAGGCGTTATCTGTTAGACGCCTAGAGTTCCGAGCTTGCAGACACGTCGCTGCTTGTAAATACCCCTGCTTGAAACCTGACACCCCCCCCCCCCCCCCCCCCCCCCGCACCAGTACCCCCTGTATATAGCCTCGTTATGGTTACATTTGTTTGTTTTTTTTTTATTTAATTTAAAAAATATTTTCTAAAATCCAATTTTTCTTAACTGCGTTGTTGGTTAAGGGCTTGTATAAGTAAGCATTTCACAGTAAGAACTACACCTTTTGTAGTCAGCGCATGTGACAAATATAATTGGATTTTGATTTGACACACATCCCAAGAACCCATTGGCTCTTGTGTAGAGACAGAAACAGAGCGGGGAGAGACAGATCTAGAGAAAGATTTTATTAAAAGGTAAATAACATTTTCTTAAATCTTTGGTACAGAAATGTAAGCATACATATTACAATTAAAGTTTTCTATGCAATATGAAAAGACTGTTCTAATTACTGTTCTTAGAGAAGAGCATGTCTGTCTTTGACCTGGGACTGACTGTAACCGAACACCCCCACTTGCCCTCCTACCCCTTGTACAATATATAAATAACCCTTACCCTCCTACAAGGTATAAATAACCCTTACCCTCCTACCCCTTGTACAAGGTATAAATAACCTTTTTAGCTAACTCTCAGCTCATAACACACCACCTTGTGAAACACATCCTAGTCCTCAAGCCTGTATTCCACTCAAGGTTTGGTCTGTATATTCTTCTTCTTCGGCTAAGGTATAGAGCTTCGCTCTACAGGCTGGGTAATCAAACCCCATAGCTGTCCATTAGACATAACCACTTGATCTCCCAGCACCTTTATGGATAGTATTTGGGTTCTGCACAAATGTAGAAATCAATTTTGTGTAGTGCTGATTTACACTAAGCCCTTTTTCTGTTGAAGCCGGCATCATCCTACTTTCGATGTTACGGTCATCACGTGTGTGTCAGTAAGTGACAACTCCATGTTTTTCTTCTTCTTTAGAGTTCTGTTCCTCTTTCTCGAGGTTTCTTCTCACTCGTAGTGTTCACAGGACAAGCCTAAGACTTACTTATACACAGGCAAACCTACCCGGGTTGACCAAAATGGCTGTCAGAGAGGGCTGCCTCGCTTCTAGGCCTTAGGAAACTTTGCAGTATTTTGTTTTTTTTATGCATCATTCCTTACATTGTTAGCCCAGAAAATCATACATACAGCCAGGAAGAATTATTGGATATCAGAGCGACATCAACTTTCCAGCACTACGACCAGGAATACGACCTTCCCGAGGCGGATCCTTTGTCTGAACCACCCAGGGCATTTGAACTGATTCCAAAGGCTGACCCAAAACAACGCCGCCGGAGAAGAGGTAGATGGAGCGGTCTTCAGGTTAGACTTGGGAGGCGCGCACACCACCCACCGCTTCTGAGTATATTACTTGCTAATGTCCAGTCTCTAGACAACAAGGTAGATGATATTAGGGCAAGGGTTGCTTTCCAGAGAGATATCAGGGATTCTAACATACAGTTTCACGGAAACATGGCTCTCTCGGGATATGCTGTCAGAGTCGATTCTTTGTGCGTCGCGCCGACAGGAATAAACATCTCTCCGGGAAGAAGGGCTTGTGTTTCATGATTAACAACTCATGGTGTAATTGTAACAACAGACAGGAACTCAAGTCCTTCTGCTCACCCGACCTATAATGACTCTCAGTTGCTGACCGAGTTCTACTCGGTTATTGTCACAGCCGTGTATATCCCCCCTCAAGCCGATACCACGACGGCCCTCAAGGAACTTCACTAGACTCAATCACTCAACTCAATCATCAAGTTTGCAGACGACACAACAGTAATAGGCTTGATTACCAACAACCACAAGACAGCCTACAGGGAGGTGGTGAGGGCACTCGGAGTGTGGTGTCAGGAAAACAACCTCTCACTCAACATCAACAAAACGAGATGATCATGGACTTCAGGAAACAGCAGAGGGAGCACCCCCCCCTATCCACATTGAAGGGACAGCAGTGGAGAAGGTGGAAACTTAAGTTCCTGGGCATACACATCACAGACAAAATTAAATGGTCCACCCACACAAACAGTGTGGTGAAGACGGCGCAACAACAGGTCACCTAAAACCCTGACAAACTTTTACAGATTCACAATTGAGAGCATCCTGTCGGGCTGTATCACAGCCTGGTACGGCAACTGCACCGCCCTCAACCGCAAGGCTCTCGAGGGTGGTGCGGTCTGCACAGCGCATCACCAGGGCCAAACTACCTGCCCTCCAGGACACCTACACCACCCGATGTCACAGGAAGGCCAAAAAGATCATCAAGGACAACAACCACCGAGCCACTGCCTGTTCACCCCGCTATCATCCAGAAGGCGAGGTCAGTACAGGTGCATCAAAGCTGGGACCGAGAGACAGCGTCTATCTCAAGGCCATCAGACTGCTAAACAGCCATCACTAAACCAGAGTGGCTGCTGCCTACACAGACTTGAAATCATTGGCCACTTGAATAAACGGATCACTAGTCACTTTAATAATGTTCAGATCTTGCATTACTAACTTCATATGTATAAACTGTATTTTATACCATCTATTACATCTTGCCTATGGTCGCTCCCATTGCGCATCCATATATTTATATGTATATATTCTTATCCCATGCCTTTACTTAGATGTGTGTGTATTAGGTAGTCGTTGTGGAATTGTTAGATTACATGTTAGATATTGCTGCACTGTCAGAACTAGAAACACAAGCATTTCAAGTGTGATTTGAAATTGCTTTTATGTTCCTTCTACAAGGGGGGGGTCACACGCTCACAACACTTCCACAAGTTCACTACAAAACTTACCAACTGTTTGAACTGTCAAAAGTTCAAACTCAAGCCTCCCCGAAAAGTTTTATTTTATTTTTATACATATTTTGACTTTAAACACATTTCTTTAAGTTCAACAAGTTCACTGCACATCACCTGAGAGGATGTCACTACGCATTTTTTACTTCAAAGAAACAGGTGTACTGTCAAGTTACCTAATGACACACTAAATAAAGTGAGAACATCCAGAGAGGATGTCATTAACAGGTCCACCAAAAGGACGACACAAAGCACATATCCGTTTTTGACAGCAACTGTCTACTATATTCGCTCTTGCATATGCTGATTGTTTTGGTTGTGTTTGAGATCATTTTGTGCCCGATAGAAATTCATGGTAAATAATGTAGTGTCATTTGAGTCACTTTTATTGTAAATGACACATTATGTACCATGAATTTCTATTGGGCACAAAATAAATCTGAAACACAACAAAAAACAAACAGCAAATGCATCCCAAAAATGTGTCGAGTCACAAGTTTGATATAGTCATTGCGTGCTATGAACATGGGACCAAATAAACATTTTACGTGAATTTGTCACAATACGTTTGGTCCCCTAAAATGGAGGGACTACGTACAAAAAGTGCAGTAATTTCTGAATGGTTCACCCGATAAGGATAAAAGTACCCTCAAATTAAAGCTGACAGTCTGCACTTTAACCTCATAGTTGTATCATTTATAATCCAAAGTGCTGGAGTACAGAGCCAAAACAGCAAACGTGTCACTGTCCCAATACTTTTGGAGCTCAGTGTAGGGGGAAATGACATACCAAGTCAAAGCTCAAAATCCAGGTATCAATATGGATGACAAAATGACCTCTGACCTGATATCGGTGATGATGACAACGTGCTCGCAGTCTCCCTGGTGACAGAAGAGGTAGGGGTATCCCACCTTCACCTTCAGGTCGTAGAACCTGGTGTCCTCCATCTTGGCCTTGTGGAATGTGGGGAAGTCTCTGGTCTTTGCCCATTCAATGGTGGTCCTGGAAATATAGTACAATGCAACTTTGTCCAATTTGAAAAGTACAGTAGAAAGTAGAGGAAGAGAAATGAACTCCAACACCCAGAAAATACGCTTTGGAAATTCATCTTAAATTTACACAGAACAAAAATCTAAAAGCGCAACAATTTAAGATTTTGCTGAGTTACAGTTCATATTGAAATAAATGAATTAGGCCCTAAACAGCTCTGGTGGACATTATTGCAGTCAGCATGCCAATTGCACTCAAAATTTGAGATATCTGTGGCATTGTGTTGAGTGACAAAACTGCACATTTTAGAGTGGCCTTTTATTGTTTCCAGCACAATGTGCACCTGTGTAATGATCATGCTGTTTAATCAGCTTCTTGATATGACACACCTGTTAGGTGGGTGGATGGATTATCTTGGCAAATGGGAGAAATGCTCACTAACAGGGATGTAAACAAATGTGTGCACAACATTTGAGAAATAGGCTGTGTGTGTATGAAAAATTTCTGGGATCTTTTATTTCAGCTCATGTTTCATGAGAGACCAACACTTTACATGTTGTGTTCATACTTTTGTACAGTATACTTACTAGCATTGTCTGAGAAATGATTTGATTATACTTGGGCTTAAAGGTGATTAGCTCACTAAAGAACGCTGGACTCTACCTTAGAAACTACAAAGAGTCACTCATTGGCCCAATTACTAAGGTCACCAACACATCTATTGGTCTGGGGGTGTTTCCAAGGGTATGGAAGTCAGCCATAATAACGGCCATCTTTAAATCGGGCGACTCTGCTAACGTGAGTAACTACAGGCCCATCAGTATACTACCTGTGGTGTCGAAGGTCGTTGAAAAGTGTGTAGCAGAACAACTGATTGCTCATCTCAACAGCCCCTTCACATTACACTCCATGCTGTTTGGCTTCAGAGAGAAACACTCCACAGAAAAGGCCAACTGCTTTCTTTTGGAAATTGTGAAGTTCAAGATGGACAAAGGGGGCGTTGTTAGGGCCGTGTTTCTAGACCTAAGGAAGGCTTTTGATACTGTTAACCATGAGATTCTCATCACAAAATTGTCCAAGTTCAATTTTTCCCCCCAATGCCTTGAGATGGATGAAATCATACCTTGAAGGCAGAACTCAGTGTGTCAGAGTGAGCAATGAGCTGTCGCCCACTCTAAGCCATGATGTGGGTGTGCCCCAAGGGTCAATACTGGGGCCCCTCCTGTTCAGCCTGTGTAATGATCTGTCTTCTGTCTGTACTGGGTCTGAAGTTCAAATGTATGCAGATGATACAGTGATATATGTGCATGCAAAGAGCAGACAACAAGCTGCACAAGAACTCACTACTGTAATGGTCCAAGTTACAAAGTGGCTCAGTGACTCGTGTTTGCATCTCAATGTGAAAACAACTGTCTGCATGTTCTTCACAAAGAGGGTAACAGATGCTACTGAGCCAGATGTCTGTGTCAGGTGAGAAGCTCCAGGTGGTATATGATTAAGTACCTTGGCATCATACTTGATTCCAACCTCTCTTTTAAAGAGCAGGTGAAAAAGGTAATTCAAATAACTAAATTCAACCTAGCTGATATCCGATTTATACGAAATTGTTTGACTACAGGAGGTAGCAAAACTGTACTATAAATCTATGATACTCCCCCACTTGTCATACTGCTTGACTAGTTGGGCCCAAGCTTGCTGTACAATATTAAAACCCATTCAGTCTGTCTACAAACAGGCTCTCAAAGTGCTTGATAGGAAGCCCAATAGCCATCATCACTGTTACAGCCTCAGAAAGCATGAGCTCCTGAGTTGGGAAAATCTTGTGCAATACACCGACACGTCTTGTATTCAAGATCCTAAATGGCCAGGCTCCCCCTCCACTCAGTATTTTTGTTAAACAGAAAACCCAAACATATGGCAGCAGATCCACAAGGTCCGCCATGAGAGGAGACTGTATAGTTCCCTTAAGGAAAAGTACCTTTAGTAAATCTGCTTTCTCTGTGAGAGCTTTCCCATGTCTGGAATACACTGCCATCAGACACACATAACTGCACCACCTATCACACTTTCACAAAATGTATGAATACATGGCTAAAGGCCAATCAGAAATGTGAACATAATCCCTAGCTGTGTGTTGCCGCTTTCCATGTTGTCTGTAGCTTATGAGGTGTGGAAACACTGTTGCTTTTATGCATTTTGTCTTGTTGCTTTTTGTTCTATGTTGCTCTGTCTGTGTGCTACATCTTGCTTGTCCTATGTTGCTCTGTCTGTGTGCTACGTCTTGCTTGTCCTATGTTGCTCTGCGTGTGCTCACTGCTCAATGATTGTCTATATTGTAATTGTTTTTAATAACCTGCCCTAGGACTGCGGTTGAAAATTAGCCGGCTGGCTAAAACCGACACTTTTACTGAAACGTTGATTAATGTGCACTGTCCCTGTCAAAATAAAATAAACTCAACAAATTAACTCAAAGGTTGTTCCAGTTCATCAATAAAATGCATATGAATATCCATTAGATATAGCAGGTACTGAGCAAATGGCTAAGTGGATGTAGAACATATTTTCCTATTTCTAATGGGTCTTGTGGCCTGGTTTGACATTTTAAATTACTGGATTGTGGCACATTACAATCTAACATCTGTTGATTCCGCTGACATCACCAAGGTTCACCCAGGCATATAGTTTAGTCTGGGTCATAGTTAGGCAAACCGAATGCAATATTCTGCACCTAAAACCTCCATCTCCGATCCAATATAGAGTTCTATGGCTGAAAAAAGTATTGTCTTAATTCTCTGTGGATCTGCCCCTACCTCTCACTCTCTACAGTATTGTCTTAATTCTCTGTGGATCTGCCCCTACCTCTCACTCTCTACAGTATTGTCTTAATTCTCTGTGGATCTGCCCCTACCTCTCACTCTCTACAGTATTGTTTTAATTCTTTGTGGATCTGACCCTACTTCTCACTCTCTACAGTATTGTCTTAATTCTCTGTGGATCTGCCCCTACCTCTCACTCTCTACTTGTCTTAATTCTTTGTGGATCTGCCCCTACCTCTCACTCTCGACAGTATTGTTTTAATTCTTTGTGGATCTGCCCCTACCTCTCACTCTCTACAGTATCGTCTCTGCAATATACAGGCCTGGCTTTTGTCTTTTTCGGGTTACTCCCTGGCTTCTACAGGCCCATTTCCACAGATGTTCTCTCACAGGATCCTGCTAAGGTGAGTTCAAGTAAGCCTAGTCTGAAGTGTTCAGTCAGTCCAGTCGACATAGCCAGAGAGGATGATGGTTCAGTCAGTCCAGTCGATGTAGCCAGAGGGGAGGATGGTTCAGTCAGTCCAGTCGACGTAGCCAGAGGGGAGGATGGTTCAGTCAGTCCAGTCGACGTAGCCAGAGGGGAGGATGGTTCAGTCAGTCCAGTCGACGTAGCCAGAGGGGAGGATGGTTCAGTCAGTCCAGTCGACGTAGCCAGAGGGGAGGATGGTTCAGTCAGTCCAGTCGACGTAGCCAGAGGGGAGGATGGTTCAGTCAGTCCAGTCGACGTAGCCAGAGGGGAGGATGGTTCAGTGAGTCCAGTCGATGTAGCCAGAGGGGAGGATGGTTCAGTCAGTCCAGTCGACGTAGCCAGAGGGGAGGATGGTTCAGTCAGTCCAGTCGACGTAGCCAGAGGGGAGGATGGTTCAGTCAGTCCAGTCGACGTAGCCAGAGGGGAGGATGGTTCAGTCAGTCCAGTCGACGTAGCCAGAGGGGAGGATGGTTCAGTCAGTCCAGTCGACGTAGCCAGAGGGGAGGATGGTTCAGTCAGTCCAGTCGACGTAGCCAGAGGGGAGGATGGTTCAGTCAGTCCAGTCGACGTAGCCAGAGGGGAGGATGGTTCAGGAAGTCCAGTCGACGTAGCCAGAGGGGAGGATGGTTCAGTCAGTCCAGTCGACGTAGCCAGATGGGATGATGGTTCAGGCAGTCCAGTCGACGTAGCCAGAGGGGAGGATGGTTCAGTCAGTCCAGTCGACGTAGCCAGAGGGGAGGATGGTTCAGTCAGTCCAGTCGACGTAGCCAGAGGGGAGGATGGTTCAGTCAGTCCAGTCGACGTAGCCAGAGGGGATGATGGTTCAGTCAGTCCAGTCGATGTAGCCAGATGACAGTTGGATGTCAGAGAAAGCGAGAAAGAAGAGAGAGAGCCACTTACTCACTCATGTCCTGACACTCAGGGTGACGCATGTCATTGTAGAAGACCCCTTCAAAGTAGAAGAAGGCGGATTTGAAATGATCCTGAAACAGACAGTGAAAAGGGTCACCCAACACCGACATGATGATCAAGTCCTATTATGTAGGCTTATACTCTCTGTGAGTGTGTGGCTGAGTAGCTCCCAACTTAGACATCCGTATTATCTCATTTATTACTAATTGTATTCCATAGTCAATGTGTTCCAAGACTCACAATCAATGACTACCTGTGTAGCAGCACGTGTTCCACGTTGGAATGTACTGTATATCCATGATGACTAGACGGTTCTTCTTGAGAAGTCGTCCTTTACGTCACCGAGCCGTGCACAAGAAATATACTGGCATCTGTAACAGTATAGCTTTAGTCCGTCCCCTCGCCCCTGCCCGGGCTCGAACCAGGGACCCTCTGCACACATCAAGAACAGTCACCCACGAAGCATCGTTACCCATCGCTCCACAAAAACCACAGCCCTTGCAGAGCAAGGGGAACCACTACTTCAAAGTCTCAGAGCGAGTGACGTCACCGATTGAAATGCTATTAGCGCGCACCACCGCTAACTAGCTAGCCGTTTCACGTCCGTTACACATCCACTGAATGTTGGGTTTTGGAAGTGGGGTGGTAGCGTCTAACATTTGGATTCATTAGTTTGTTGTGCACTGCTCTGTGATGTAAGGGACGACTTCTTAAGACGAACTGTCTACCGACTATGGATACACATTCCGACGGAAGCCTAGCGTCAGCTGCTAGTTCGAACCCCCCGAGCCAACAACGTGAAAAACCTACCTATGTGCCCTTGAGCAAAGACTTCAACCCTAATTGCTCCAGGGTCGCCGCTGATAATGGCTGACCCCTGGCCGTGACCCCAATCTCTGAGGGCGTCTCAGGGGGAGTTGGGATACGCAAAAAATACATTTCCATTTCACACGTGTATAATACACACGTGTACATGTGTGAAACAGGGAAATATAAGCACCCACCTACCATTACAATAGTATGGTTTGAGCGCGATCTCTTTGTGTGCGTGTCACCTTGCTGATGAAGTCCGGTGCCATGTCGGGCGTGTTGCTGAACTCTCCAAAGACCTGCAGGTCGCTGATACAGCAGATAGCGTCCCTCAGGTCCACCAGACTATGGGAGCCCAGCATCTGAAGGGTCATGTGGGGCCTCACATACCTAAACTGGAAGAGAATGTACGTTATAGGAAAATAATGCACGCTCTAGAATGCCCTTTAAGCCAATCAGAAATGGGTATTCAACAATTCCATGGTATAAATGAGATTAATAGGCAAAGAATGTACATGTCTTACAAAAGCACATTATTGTTGTGTTTAATGATGGAGATTGTTGGAATTAGGCTTTTCAACTTTTGGTGATTCTCACAAAGACTTGGATTCGAAGAAGTGAAACTGCACGTACTCTCTCAAATACGGCTGGGTAGAGAACGTTGATGCTCAAAATTATCTCCCCTTCTGGCACCAAGTCAGCAGGGTCCTCAGGCCTTTTCCCCACCGCTAGGCTCTCCTAGAAAAATCAAACACACAAGTCAATCAAATTTCTAAAAACAGCCCCCCTCTTAGCTCTTGTCGGTCGTGTTCATCTGGCACCAAACTGAATATGACCCAGGGGTCTGGGTGTGTAGACTTCTGGGTGTCAGTCACGCTACAGGTTACATCAACAGGTTATACTCTATTCAAGGGATGCATTGTTTTCCAAGAAGTAGCCTTGAAGTTTTTTGAACTTTTGTAGGCTTTTTTTTAATGATATTCAATGGGCAAAAAAAATGTGTGCAATGGTCTGCAACGCAAACACCTGGTAGAAGTAAATTCATCCCCAAACACAAATATAAGTTTATATATCTTAAATGACTTAAAACGGAAGGGATGGTTACTTTCACAGGGTATAACTAACCAGTTCGTCTTGGTAGTGGTCAACTCTGCTTATCTTATCGATCCTCAGGGTGCCTTTGTAGTCCTGCTTCTTCTTCCTCTGTCTGAACATCAACAAGGCAACACTTTTTTAATGCAGTTCATGAGTAACTGTCTGCAGAACATGGAATTGCCGCATTTGTCATGTGGAAATGGTCTAGGATATCATTTGTATAGTAAAAACGTTGTAATGTTTTACATTAGTGTTTGAAGAGTGGGGTCAGGTGGCACAACGTTGGTGTCAAGAGGCTCATCTTCAGCTTGACCCCGAAGAGTGTCAACGCTGGAGAAAAAAAAAATCAACAATGTGAAGTTCACAGAACATCTCTGATACCACTAGTTGACCAATATTCTAAAATGCGTCATAAAACAAAAACAAAGGGAAGTTATATCCCTGGTCCACTACTACAGACGCTGAAGTTCAACAACAAACACATTATTATTGACAAACGATAACTAGCATATTGAGAAGTTACTGCTTGTCAACTAGACAGACACAATGGATTTTCAGCTACCTACCCCTTACTGTACAAACCTGCAGATAGCTTTCAGTTCATCCAACGTTTCTGGTGCGATTCCCATTTCCTTTGCAAAGTCGGCATCTTCATTCTCTTCGTATTTATCCTCGTAGGAATAGTCAATTGGTTTCAATTTCTCAAGCCATGCGGTTCTGAATGAGCCAACGTGGAATGGTTTGGTGTTTATGTCTTTATACTCAAAAACTGGAATATTTTCGTTCACGTTTGAGCTACTGCCCGCCGCCATTTTTTCATCTAAATGACGTCAAAACTCCCAGGTAACGCTGGGTAATGAAGTGTCTCGAGATGGGAAAATACAAGAGAAATTACCGATTGATTGAGTTATTTTACACTGGCCCGGGTTGAACCGGGTGAAACCCGGCACGTCATCCAGCGAAAGCTGGGAGGGAGGAGTGCCCATCTCAAATGGAAGAGTAATCTGCGCTGCTCGGTAATTTTGTCAACATAGTGCACCGTCCAGAAACATACATCTTTCCATGACTAGTTTTCATTGGGAAGGCAGATTAAGCATTTTTATCCAAAGCAATCACAGAATCCTAATACATTTATACACGTGCTTAATTACGTCACTTTTGCATTGCGCCGACTTCGCCATAAAACCACTCTGTGGTTCCAAATCGAATGCAATCAACTTTCAGCCGGGCAAAAACACGCCTAAACGGGTGCCCGGGCGAGATTAATCGAACCCCTTCTCTAATACAGGCTAATTGTGGGGCTGCGTTTTGCATTTTTTATTTGTATTTAACCTTTATTTAACCAGGCAAGTCAGTTAAGAACTAATTCTGGGCCAATTGTGCGCCGTCCTATCGGACTACCATTCACGGCCGGATTTGATACAGCCTGGTTTCGACTCAGGTACTACAGTGACGCCTCTTGCAATGAAATGCAGTGCCTTAGACCGCTGCGCCACTCCCGAGCCCTGCAATTTAGGTGGGTGTGTCCTTAATTATGTAACCCCACCATGCATAATTTAGTAGGCTATTTTATAAAGGTGTCAAATGGGCAAGTTCTCTTCCTTCTGGTGAAAGATGAACTCCAAAGCCCAATAGCTATTTTTTCGTCTAAATTCAGAGAGAACTATTCTTTCTTTCAACAGCTGGTATCTTTTAGACCTATTCCCCCCCATGTATTTATTAATACGTTTCTTTATTTGATAATCATTCCTGACGTATCGAACATGGCTCACGTGAAGAATGGGAACATCCAAAAGGTAAGACGTTTTTAGCCTTTTTTTTAACTTGTTTTTATTTGAATGTTCAATAGGCCTACATTTTATTTAAAGGTTAAATCTGTAATGTTGATATCATTGATGATCAGTCCTTGTCGATCTGACCATGAATTTGAAAGTGGTTACATTTCAATAACAATGTTAAATATATGTCAACAGTCCTTCTTATTCTATGGATAAAATTGTGATATAATTTTTGGGGGGGTATTTTGTATGTCCACTAAAATAATCTGCTATCATGGGACTGACCAACATTTCTTTTGTTGGCCTAATCCTACTTTCTATAGAAGCGTTCAATATAATTGTTGTATAGCATCATACACATTACTTTAGAGTTGGAAAGTGTCATTTGGTCGAAGCTGCCTAATAGCGTCATTGTTTTGTTCTTTAAAGATCCAATGTTGCCTTTTTTTTATCTCAATATCAAATCATTTCTGGGTAACAATTAAGTGGGCTGCTTTACTAACCACGTTTCCATCCCCAGTTGTTATGCTATTACAGTCATATGCTACCTTCTAAACAAATCAACAAAGACAGCTGTGATGGAAATAGGTTTCGGTACAATTTTATGCATGCAGACAGGCCTAATTTGTTCGTTGGACATGGTAGGATATTTTTGTGTCGTAAAATTCGTTATGCGAGAGATGGCATTGGAAAGGGCTGTAAGCGCATCTATTGATATAATAAACACCATATCCACGTAAAATTGGAGTCAATTTCTAAAATAAGTTAATATTTTCTAGATATGGTGTGTTGTCCTCCCACTAAAAGTCGGGAAACCATGCAGTTTATAGGCTACAGATTAAATGCATTCATAAACTCATTATTACAATAACAGCCCTACATCCACACTATAGCCAAATGATTTTGCGTTAAACCAGCGAGATTGATCTGTTAAAATATCTAATTAATTCAGGAAGATGCACATGCAAGACTGATAGTGAGAGGTGAAAGTGCATTATATCAGTCAGGTAGGCCACAAGTAGGGATACAGGAAGAGGATGATGTGGGCCTACAGCAAGAAGTAAAAAAGTTAGCCCAACTAGGTAATCATTCATTATTTGGATTATCTCAATTATCGTTCTCACTGCGTGACAATGCACATTTGTTATAGCCTACAATTGTTATTGTCTTTGAAGCCAAAAACAAGACATGCATTTTGGGTAATTGCTCTAAATAGCAAGTTGTTCAGTTATTTTCATACCAATAGGGCTCTCCTAGCTGTGCTGTTGAGGAACTACTAGAGCAAGCTGAGTTGTTTTCTATGGAACACAACCCTGCATCCCCGCCATCACACAATTACTGTTTACGCATTCTAAAAAGGTCCATACTAAATTGCAAACTGGACAGGTGGGCATTTGAAAGTGTGTTCTATTGTCAACATGGCTAGCTAAGTTACAAAATACAGTCTTACAGTGTTAGACTTTTGCAAGGCAATTCAGAGAAGCAGATCGTCATTTTGGTGTGCATATATACTGAACAAAAATATAAAGGCAACATGCAACAATTAATGATTTTACTGAGTTACAGTTCATATAAGGACATCAGTAAATGCATTAGGCCATAATCTATGGATTTCACATGACTGGGCAGGGGCCACCCACTTGGGAGCCATGCCCATCCAATCAGAATGAGTTTTGACATTGGCGGTGGCTTATGGTAGAGAAATTAACATTAAATTCTCTGGCAAAAGCTCTGGTGGACACTCCTGCACTTAGAATGCCGATTGCACACTCCCTCGAGTCTTGAGACATCTGTGGCATTGAGTTGTGTGACAAAAATGCACATGTTAGTGGCCTTTTGGTGTCCCCAGCACAAGGTGCACCTGTGTAATGATCAAGCTCTTTAATCAGCTTCTTGATATGCCACACCTGTCAGATGGATCGATTTATCTGGGCAAATGGGAGAAATGCTCACTAACAGGGATGTAAACACATTTGTGCTCAAAATTTGAGAAGGTTTTTGTGCATATGGAACATTGACGGTATCTTTTATTTCAGCTCATGAAACATGGGACCAACACTTTACATGTTGCGTTTATATTTTTAATCAGTATATTATCACAGCGCTGGCAAAGATGGTTGACCAACTCCCTGACCAAAATTACTGACATTTATCCCATCATAAGAAGATTGATGGCCATTCTGATATTCTAATTATATGAGCATGTTACTGTACAGCCCCTGTGTCCCAATGTCAAATCAAATCTTATTGGTCACATACACATGGTTGGCAGATGTTAATGCGAGTGTAGCGAAATGCTTGTTCTTCTAGTTCCGACAGTGCAGTAATATCTAAGTAATCTAACAATTCCCCAACAACTACCTAATACGCACATCTAAAGGGGTGAATGAGAATACAGTATGTACATGTAAGTATATCGATGAGCGATGTCCGATCGGCATAGGCAAGGTGCAGTAGATGGTATAAAGTACAGTATATACATACACTGCTCAAAAAAATAAAGGGAACACTTAAACAACACAATATAACTCCAAGTCAATCACACTTCTGTGAAATCAAACTGTACACTTAGGAAGCAACACTGATTGACAATACATTTCACATGCTGTTGTGCAAATGGAATAGACAACAGGTGGAAATTATAGGCAATTAGCAAGACACCCCCAATAAAGGAGTGGTTCTGCAGGTGGTGACCACAGACCACTTCTCCGTTCCTATGCTTCCTGGCTGATGTTTTGGTCACTTTTGAATGCTGGCGGTGCTTTCACTCTAGTGGTAGCATGAGACGTAGTCTACAACCCACACAAGTGGCTCAGGTAGTGCAGCTCATCCAGGATGGCACATCAATGCGAGCTGTGGCAAGAAGGTTTGCTGTGTCTGTCAGCGTAGTGTCCAGAGCATGATTGCGCTACCAGGAGACAGGCCAGTACATCAGGAGACGTGGAGGAGGCCGTAGGAGGGCAACAACCCAGCAGCAGGACCGCTACCTCCGCCTTTGTGCAAGGAGGAGCAGGAGGAGCACTGCCAAAGCCCTGCAAAATGACCTCCAGCAGGCCACAAATGTACATGTGTCTGCTCAAACAGTCAGAAACAAACTCCATGAGGGTGGTATAAGGGCCCGACGTCCACAGGTGGGGGTTGTGCTTACAGCCCAACACCATGCAGGACGTTTGGCATTTGCCAGAGAACACCAAGATTGGCAAATTCGCCACTGGCGCCCTGTGCTCTTCACTGATGAAAGCAGGTTCACAGGTGAGCACATGTGACAGACGTGACAGTCTGGAGACGCCGTGGAGAACGTTCTGCTGCCTGCAACATCCTCCAGCATGACCGGTTTGGCGGTGGGTCAGTCGTGGGGTGGCATTTCTTTGGCGGGCTGCACAGCCCTCCATGTGCTCGCCAGAGGTAGTCTGACTGCCATTAGGTACCGAGATGAGATCCTCAGACCCCTTGTGAGACTATGCTGGTGCGGTTGGCCCTGGGTTCCTCCTAATGCTAGACAATGCTAGACCTCATGTGGCTGGAGTGTGTCAGCAGTTCCTGCAAGAGGAAGGCATTGATGCTATGGACTGGCCCGCCCGTTCCCCAGACCTGAATCCAATTGAGCACATCTGGGACATCATGTCTCGCTCCATCCACCAATGCCACGTTGCACCACAGACTGTCCAGGAGTTGGCAGATGCTTTAGTCCAGGTCTGGGAGGAGATCCCTCAGAAGACCATCCGCCACCTCATCAGGAGCATGCCCAGGCGTTGTAGGGAGGTCATACAGGCACGTGGAGGCCACACACACTACTGAGCCTCATTTTGACTTGTTTTAAGGACATTACATCAAAGTTGGGTCAGCCTGTAGTGTGGTTTTCCACTTTAATTTTGAGTGTGACTCCAAATCCAGATCCAGATCTAGGATGTGTTATTTTAGTGTTCCCTTTATTTTTTTGAGCAGTGTATGATATGAGTAATGTAAGATATGTATACATTATTTAAAGTGACTAGTGATCCATCTATTAAAGTGGCCAGTGATTGGGTCTCAATGTAGGCAGCAGCCTCTGAGTTAGTGGTGGCTGTTTTAGAAGCTGTTTTTCAGTCTCTCGGTCCCTGCTTTGATGCACCTGGACTAATCTTGCCTTCTGGATGATAGCGGTATTAACAGGCAGTGGCTCGATGGTTGTTGTCCTTGATGATCTTTTTGGCCTTCCTGTGACACCGGGTGCTGTAGGTGTCATGGAGGTCAGGTAGTTTGCCCCCAGGTGATGCATTGTGCAGACCGCACCACCCTCTGGAGAGCCTTGCAGTTGAGGGCGGTGCAGTTGACGTACCAGGCTGTTATGCAGCCCAACAGGATGCTCTCAATTGTGCTTCTGTAAAAGTTTGTCAGGGTTTGGGTGACAAGCCACATTTCTTCAGCCTCCTGAGGTTGAAGAGGCGCTGTTGATCCTTCACCAAATTCTGTGTGTGGACCTTTTCAGTGTCTGTGACGTGTACGCCCAGGAACTTAAGTTTCCACCTTCTCCCCTGCTGTCCCTTCGATGTGGATAGGGGGGTGCTCCCTCTGCTGTTTCCTGAAGTCCACGATCATCTCCTTTTGTTTTGTTGACGTTGAGTGAGAGGTTGTTTTCCTGACACCACACTCCGAGTGCCCTCACCTCCTCCCTATAGGCTGTCTCTTCGTTGTTGGTAATCAAGGCCACTACTGTTTTGTCATCTGCAAACTTGATGATTGAGTTGGAGGCGTGCATGGCCACGCAGTCGTGGGTGAACAAGGGAGTACAAGAGGGGGATGAGCACGCACCCTTGTGTGACCCCAGTGTTGAGGGTCAGCCAAGTGGCGATGTTTCCTACCGTCATCACCTGGGGGCTGCCCGTCAAAGTCCAGGACTCCAGGACCCAATTGCACAGGGTGGGGTTGAGACCCAGGGCCTCTAGCTCGAGTTTGGAGGGTACTATGGTGTTGAATGCTGAGCTGTAGTCAATGAACAGCATTCTTACATAGGTATTCATTTTGTCCCGATGCGATAGGGCAGTGGGATGGCGATTGCGTCTGTGGCCCTGTTGGGGCGGTATGCAAACTGAAGTGGGTCTAGGGTGGCTGGTAAGGTGGCGGTGATATGATCCTTGAGTAGTCTCTCAGTGCACTTCATGATGACAGAAGTGAGTGCTATGGGGTGGTAGTCATTTAGTTCAGTTATCAGCGACACTTATCAAAATTGGCTTTTCGGAACCGGTATATGGGTATGAGTGTAAAGAGCTAACCTACGTCACTTTTGTTTTCAAACTTCGTCATCGGCCAAAACGGGGCACCTGGCTCACGCCTAGGAAGCAGCACGGTTCCAAAACGAATGCAATCAACAGTAACCTGGTTCACCTGGGGCATGCCTGGGGTATTAAAGCCTTGTTCACATTGGCAGTTTGAAATGACTCAAATCCATGTTTGTTTTTTTTGCATTTCTGATACGAGTCTTTTCTTTTTCCTGCATTCTGAACAGCCAAAAAGCACATGGAATCGGTTATTTCAACCCCTTTGTAGGTCGTTTGAAGTCCGGTACAAATCTGATTCCTGGTGCCGTGACTTGTCTTAACGGTCAAATCTGATTTATTTGTCCTGAAGTGGTTTTTAGACTGTTATTCTGCATATCTTGTTGTTTGCTAGCTACGGCAGTTTGACAAGAACATGTGGTAGCTAACTAGCTTGTTAATTGTTGACAAACAAATTAGTTTGTGTGCTAGAGAGCTAAACAGCTAGCTAGTTGACTGCTGTGGCTAGCTAGTTGACTGCTGTGGCTAGCAGTCAACTATTTTGAAAGTTGGACTGTCTTATTCTTTGAAGCTCTAAACATTTCTTGACACTGATTGAGTATTCCAAGCACCTGGGAAACGTCCATGGCAGGCATTGTTGTCACCTTAGCTTGTTACATAACTTCTGAGTGATAGGAACCAGGAGCACCACCACCAAACAGCCTACACCACTGCGCACACACCCGTCATTACTATGACAACTAGCATAGCCATGTCAGCAAATGACTGCAGTCTGAACACACACCCATCCAATTTGGTCACTTGTAACTTGCGGTTTGGACAGTCAGTATTCCAAAGCGGATTTGAAAAGCAAAACTGATTTGAGCGTAAAGGCCTGCAGTGTGAACAAGGATTAATAAACCCCTCACTGTAAGGGACTTCTTTGTTATTGCCTTCCCTTTGAAGTAATAACTGATTAGAAACACCTCAGGGAAGAGGGTAAGGAAGGATACACTTAAGGAACTTGAACGACCCCAACATTCTCAATTATCCAATGGGAATCCTGTGACAAATGCACTGCTATACCATCGCAGTGAATTTATTTTTCTTCTTTGGTATTTCGATTGATTCTCAGGAGGTTACGTTTACACTTATCCCATGTCTCATATTTGGCCACTAACTGGCCTATTGACCAATCAGATCAGCTCTGAAAAAGAGCTCTGAAAAAGAACTGATGTGAAAAGCTCCAATGGGATTGGTCAAAAGACCAGTTAGTGGAGAGAAATATGAAAATTGGTCTGCCTGTATAAACACAGCCAAAGGGCTTGCAGTTTGGCTAGGCACTGATGATGGCTCATTGTGCAGTTGATCAACTTGATTTCCTTGACTTTCAGATGGACCCAGAGGATCCCTTTCTCCTGGTACCTGATAAGATGTAAGTCTCCTACTTCACAAGTCTATGCTAAGATACACACTGATTTAGATCTTCCCTCTATGTGAAAAGAGCTATGTAACCATAGTTACAGTATTAATGCCTACAGCACAAATCTCAGCCGATGCAGACACATTCAACGTTGTGTTCTGTGTCTAAATAGATATTTAATACGGTCTGCCACATGCTGTGATTGCTATAGCCCCCATACTCAACTGGTGGACTGCAATCCGGACCCAGAACAGGGTCAATATGGACTCAAGTTTTTTTTAGGAACTCTGTTGGGATTCGACCCCTGGTATCATATAAACACACAAGACATGGAAGAGTGTCGAATTACAGGAAAGTAGCTTTAAAGTTTCTAAATTCTCAACGCCAGCAAGAGGGGTTTGAACCGTTTGGAATGGCATGGGTTGTGAGTTTTATTTTATTACGCCAATAAATGACCTTTGCCGCCTAGGACATTTTGTTACCCAACCTTCTCAAATAGTACTTGAGTAACCCTTTGGCTGATTTTGACAGGACTCTAGAAATGACATCCATGTGTGGAACATTACTGGAGAAATACTACACCTGATCTGCACTTCTGTTTCCCTTCCCAGGAAATCCCAGATGGATTTAGAGACTGCGTTGCAGGATAGTGCCAAAGCCCTTGACCTCTTCCTCAACAACCGGTTCTCAGATGCCTTGGATCTCCTCAGACCCTGGTATGTCCCAGTCAACTTCATCATAGCTTGCCTTGAGGCTTTACATGCTTTAAGATGAACTGCTCATGTCTGTCTCTAATAGTGATTGGTGGTGACCTGTTCGGTAAAGTGTATTCTACTGCAATATTGCCAACACAAATTGTCCTAATTGGCTACCAGAAACTGTCCACTTTTTCTGTGTATATTCATTGGTTGGTCACATTGGATCCATTTCTCAATAAAAGTGCTTCTCGAGTTTCTTATGTTTTCTGAAGGGCTTTGTCATGTTCTCACAGGAGGAGCCAGAGTATGTACCACGCTGTGGGCTACAGCAGCATGCTGGCCATGCAGGCGGGCATGACCTTTGAACCCAAGGATGTTGAAAAGGCCATGACTGCTCTGAAGGAGTCTCTGCAGACGTGCCAGATGTATGGTTTTGCTTCTCTCATAGAAATGACATGAATGTAGGGCATCTCGTTCTATAGAGTTTCAATTGCCAATGCATTGAAGAAGCTTTATCTCACACGTCAGATTCAGACATTGTTGGGCAGTGGCAGGACTTAGAGGATTGAATCGAAACAATAGCTAAGCGGACACCCCGCCTCTGTTTTGGTAAAAAGCTGAAGGATGGACCTGGAGTAATCTAACAATGGATGATGCAAGGACTGTTAGTTTGCAAACATTGGAGTTACCCCATCAGAACCCAAAATGTACATTTGGTTATGACAGTTGAACTAAGCTCTTGAGGCATTTATCTGTGTTATATTCTTCAAGAATCAATCGTAGTGTACATATTATACATTTTTGTCCAAAGGTGGATGTAGCAACTAAGGATTCTAACTTTAACACAGTACGTTATCTCATCACAGGTTCCGGAAGAAGACTACCATGGTGGAGGCCATCACTGAGATGTTTTACAAGCAGCCAGCTGACGACTTAACTGAAGGTGTGATTGGCTACCATCTCCGTGATGGTTGTAGGTTAAAGGATGATATCAATATGTCGACATCTAGACATCCATACATGTAGTATGCGTCATCCATACATGTAGTATGCGTCATCCATACATGTAGTATGCGTCATCCATACTGAAATATACGTGTTTCATGACTGGCCTTTTGATTGATTTCATGTGTTTATTGTTTGGGTTGTCATACTTCAGGATGCCCAGCACACATGGGGTTAAAATACTATTTTCTGTATCAAAATTATAATATACAGTGGGGCAAAAAATTATTTAGTCAGCCACCAATTGTGCAAGTTCTCCCGCTTAAAAAGATGAGGCCTGCAATTTTCATCATAAGGTACACTTCAACTATGACAGACAAAATGAGAAGAAAAAAAATCCAGAAAATCACATTGTAGGATTTTTTATGAATTTATTTGCAAATGATGGTGGAAAATGAGTATTTGTTCACCTATAAACAAGCAATATTTCTGGCTCTCACAGACCTGTAATTTATTCTTTAAGAGGCTCCTCTGTCCTCTACTCGTTACCTGTATTAATGGCACCTGTTTGAACTTGTTATCAGTATAAAAGACACCTGTCCACAACCTCAAACAGTCACACTCCAAACTCCACTATGGCCAAGACCAAAGGAGGACCAAAGGACACCAGAAACAAAATTGTAGACCTGCACCAGGCTGGGAAGACTGAATCTGCAATAGGTAAGCAGCTTGGTTTGAAGAAATCAACTGTGGGAGCAATTATTAGGAAATGGAAGACATACAAGACCACTGATAATCTCCCTCGATCTGGGGCTCCACGCAAAATCTCACCCCGTGGGGTCAAAATGATCACAAGAACTGTGAGCAAAAATCCCAGAACCACATGGGGGGACCTAGTGAATGACCTGCAGAGAGTTGGGACCAAAGTAACAAAGCCTACCATCAGCAAGGGCATTGAAGATGAAACGTGGCTGGGTCTTTCAGCATGACAATGATCCCAAACACACCGCCCGGGCAATGAAGGAGTGGCTTCGTAAGAAGCATTTCAAGGTTCTGGAGTGGCCTAGCCAGTCTCCAGATCTCAACCCCATAGAAAATCTTTGGAGGGAGTTGAAAGTCCGTGTTGCCCAGCAACAGCCCCAAAACATCACTGCTCTAGAGGAGATCTGCATGGAGGAATGGGCCAAAATACCAGCAACAGTGTGAGAACCTTGTGAAGACTTACAGAAAATGTTTGACCTCTGTCATTGCCAACAAAGGGTATATAAACAAAGTATTGAGAGAAACTTTTGTTATTGACCAAATACTTATTTTCCACCATAATTTGCAAATAAATTCATTAAAAATCCTACAATGTGATTTTCTGGAGAATTTTTTCTCATTTTGTCTGTCATAGTTGAAGTGTACCTTAGGATGAAAATTACAGGCCTCATCTTTTTAAGTAGGAGAACTTGCACAATTGGTGGCTGAATAACTTTTTTGCCCCACTGTATGCACAGTATAGTTTATTTGGAAAGTTTTCAGACCCCATTACTTTTTCCACATTTTGTTAAGTTATTCTAAAATTCAATCTACACACACAATTCAATCTACACACACAATACCCCATAATGTCAAATAAAAAATAGGTTTTGAGAAATGTTAGCTAATTTAAAACAAAAACTGATCGTGTTTACGTACATGTTCAGACCCTTTACTCAGGACTTTGTTGAAGCACCTTTGGCAGCGATTACAGCCTTGATTCTTCTTGGGTATGTGCCTCCACACAATCCTGTTTTGGAGCTCTACGGACAATTCGTTTGACCTCATGGCTTGGTTTTTGCTCTGACGTGCACTGTCAACTGTGGGACCTTATATAGACAGGTGTGTGCCTTTCCAAATCATGTCCAATCTATTGAATTTACCACAGGTGGACCCCAATCAAGTTGTTGAAACAGCTCAAGGTTGATCAATGGAAACAGGATGAACCTGAGCTCAATTTCAAAGGGTCAATAGCAAAGGCTCTGAATACTTCTGTAGATACATTTCTATGTTCTGCAAAAATGTCTAAACCTGTTATTGTGTGTAGATTGACAAATGCATTTAATCAATTTCAGAATAAGGCTGTAACGTAACAATGTGGAAAAAGGGAAGAGGTCCTGAATACTTTCCGAATGCACTGTTTCCATGTACTACATCCACATTGGTTTAAATGTGTGGGTCTGTTCTGGACTTTTGACTGACAGGCATCTCTCTTTTTTCTCCCCTTTCCCGCTACAGAGGAGATGCATGCGGAGTTGTGCTATGCTGAGGCGCTATTGCAGAAGGCTGCACTCACTTTTCTGGACGAGAGCATGATCAGCTTCATCAAAGGAGGCATGAAGATCCGCAACAGCTTTCTGATCTACAAGTGGGCAGTTTAAAAATATATATATATATTTTTTTTTCTTCACACGACTTACCCTGGTCTTGCCTGGTTTCACATGAACTGGTTGATGATATAATGTGAAAAGGATATTATGTTTCGTGTTTGGGTAGTCCAGCCATAGGTGGCTGGTGACACCTTAATTGGGGAGGACAGGCTCAAAGTAATGGCTGGAATGGTATCAAGCACATCAAACGTGGTTCCATATGTTTGATGCCATTCACTCCATTCCAGTTTATTATTAGCCACCTCTACCATCCTCTCACCAGCCTCCTGTGCTTTCAGTATATGAATGACTGTTCTCAGAATTGATGCACTAGAAATAAATGAATCAGATGTTATCAAGCAGTGATTGTTTTTAGCAGGGTCACATTTGAGAGTCAAGTATTTTGGGAGATCTTGCATGGTTGCTAGTGTACTCAAGTTCATAGTTCAATATGTAATTCTGTCCATGAGCTGCTGTTGTCTATGAATGTTCTGTATTATGTCATGTTTTGTGTGGACCCCAGGAAGAGTAGCTGCTTCATTAGCAATGTCTAATGTGGATCCTTATAAAATAACCAAATGCCTGTTTGGCTCCTCTCTACAAGGGAATGTGATGTTATGTCAACCATGGCAAAGAACCAGTCTGACCAGATGAGCACACAAACTCACTTCAGGAGCGGTGTGAACATGGGCATTGGTTCATTTAACTTGGTAAGAGTGTTGGTGTTTAGTGCTTCAGCGTTATGGGTGAGGTAGAAGATGGTAGGACAGGCAGATTAATAAGAGTTGCTAAAGCTTAAAAAAAAAAAAAAACATTTAAATGTAAGATTACAAATGTTTTTTCTCAACTCAAAAATGATGAATGTTTTTATTTTCTATTGGCTGTTTTTTCTTTGACAGGAAAGAGGGATTTTTGTTTTGTGGTCCTCAGATGCTGAGGTCACTACCTTCACCATTTGGTTTTCCTCTTTCAGTATTTGTCTCTCTTGCCAAGCAAGGTCCTCAGACTACTGGAGTGGATGGGTTTCTCTGGAGACCGGGTAGGTGACGAGGAGCAGTCTCACCACTTCTCTCTCTGACAAACTATTCAGCATCACACGCCAGTCGCCTTGCAAAATACTCATTTTCTCTTGGATAGTCCGAGTGGGGAGTCTATTTTTCTTCAAAGTAATTATTGTCCCCCAAAAACTGAGTGCTTGCATAAGTAAAAAAATAATACATCTGTAAATGTTTGAAATGATACATTTCTTAAGTTTACTTCCCATTATGTCTCATAATTAAGCCAATGACGATGCAATGAAGTGGATGTTGTTGATAGAGGCTTGTTGTGCAGGAAGTGGGTCTGTCCCAGCTGAGGGAGGGGGCAGCCAGCAACAGCCTGCGCTCCATCCTCAGCACTTTGTGCCTCCTGATGTACCACCTCTACATCAGCGTCATACTGGGTAAGGTACAGATCTAGGATCAGCTTTCCTTCCCCGAAACCTTACCATAACCTCGGAACCCTAAATTGGGGAAAACCCAAAAAGGACCCAAGACCTCTGTCTAAGGGCAACATTTGACCTACTCCTTAAATGCCACACAGGACCCTGGAGTTTTGAGGATAAAGGATGCCCTCTGGTGGTGGTGATGCTAAACTGTTCCATTGTTACTACAGTACTGTGATCATCAACTGTCGCAGTCACGCTTTACAAAGTCACTTTGTCTTCAGTTGGTTTCTTATGTGAAGAGCATTTAATCCATTTGTATGGCCTATTAGGCTGTGTTTACACAGGCAGCCCATTTGTGATCTCTTTTCCACTCATTTATCTTTTGACCAATCAGGTCTTTTCACATCAAATCTTTTTCAGAACTGATCTGATTGGACAAAAGACGAATTATTGAAAAAGACAGGCAGAATTGGACTGCCTGTTTAAATGTATCTTTAGATAATGGGTTTTAATTTACAACAGCCATTAGGGTTGATTGATGCCTTGTCTTTCCTTCTCTATAGGTACTGGTGAGGCAAACTTGGAAGAGTCTGATGTTCTTCTGGACCCCTACATTGAAAAGTTCCCCAATGTAAGTGAACAGTCCCCCTCCTGCAAGGTCTTCCCACTTGCCCATCTCCTCCGTTAACATCGACTGTGGTTGTTCTCTAGGGGGCCCTCATTCTCTTCTACCAGGCCAGGATTGCTGTGCTCAAGGGTAACTTTGAATTTGTGAGTAATCTCCCTTTTTAAGAATGGCATCTTCATACATTTTCCTGGGTAGTATTCATTAGGTACCAAATGGAAGAAAACATCATTGGGAGCAACTTCCTAAACTTGTCCAATGAGAAACGCTTGTGTTCTGTTACAAAGCATTTTGCTATGCTGTGCCCTAATGAATATGACCCTGTCTGCTATGTTACAAGTTATAAAATTGACCCCTCTGTCTAACAAGAACCATATCTCCTTGTTTTGTGTATCTGTCCGCCAGGCCCAGAAGAAGTTCCTGGAGTGCATAGCGGCGCAGCAGGAGTGGCGTCAGATCCACCATCTGTGTTACTGGGAGCTTATGTGGTCCTACTCCTTCCAGCAGGACTGGCTGGAGGCATACCAGTATGCAGACCTTCTCTGCAAAGAGAGCAAGTGGTCCCAGGTATAGTACACCTGTAGCAGCCTGACTAAAACATTTAGGATGGAGTTCCCAGATATAGTACACCTGTAGCAGCCTGACTAAAACATTTAGGATGGAGTTCCCAGGTATAGTACACCTGTAGCAGCCTGACTAAAACATTTAGGATGGAGTTCCCAGGTATAGAACACACACTTTTTGTTGTTGTTGCATACACTGGAAAGGTGCAGTGAAATGTGTTCTTTTACAGGGTCTGCCATAGTGGTACGATGCCCTCTGGTGCAGATTAGGATCAAGTGGACATCGATAGATTTTTCACCTTGTGTACATGAACCAGTGACATTTCGGTTACTGGCCCAACACTAACCGCTAGGCTACCTGCTGCCCTAGCAGCCTAACTAAAACCATTTTACTTCCCAGTCACAGATTAAGGTCCTTTTCCAGTAACTCTCCTTCTACACTTTAAAAAATGTTTTTATCCATCCCTTACGGTCTTTCCTCCTTGCTCTCTACAGCTCCCCCATGTTCTAAAACTGGTATAGTCCTTGGAGGTCTGGGTACAGATGGCTCATATTCATTGTGACTTTTGTTCTCTCCTGGCAGGCTGTATACGTGTTCCAGAAAGCTTCCATCCTCAGCATGATGCCAGAGGAGGAGGTGAAGAAAACTGGGGAGAATGTGGAACAGTTGTTCAGGTATGTGTTGTCAATAAAGACATTTTATTTGTATGGCACCCAAAGATACTATACAACTTGAAAGAAAGTAGGACCACACCAAAAAAAAGATGACTATTTTTAGGATGGCATAAATGTA